>NW_008602112.1:6750-50621 GCF_000691845.1 Merops nubicus
AAGCAGAGTACAGAAGGGCACTACCTGTTTAACTTGCCCACAGACTCTCGGCAATTGTGAGGAGAGTTAGAATGTTCTGTGCAAATAAAGTAATTTTCTCCTTTTCTACACCTCTCTAATCCTGCCCGGAGATTGAAAAATATGCGAATAAATCACTCCAAATATGTTTCATGACCGGACTGAAACTAATATTGGTAAGATAATTCAGACTGAATAGGAAAGTACATGCAGAGTAGGAATGCTGTATATTTTGATTCAACAAACTTAATTAAACTTTTAAAATACTCTGAATTTATGCCATTGGTAGATAGTTTTGTACATTAAACTTCATTTTCCTATTCTCTGACAATTCTTTGTGGAGCCTCTGAAATCAGTAGTTTGGATGTATATGTAGTCTGTCTTTTAAGTACATGACAAAACACTGTGCAGATGGTCCTGTGAAGTCTATATTAATGCTGTGACATTTACAAAGCTAGGGGTTTTTGGTAACAGTTTACTGTATTGCTGATGGCAAAGCACTATCAAGTAATTTCTAGCAAATAGTTATCTGTTCTGATGTTGATTAATGAATGATAAGTAGTCTTGTTGATTAATTTAAAATTAAAACTTTCCAATAGTGTAATTTCAGATATGTCATACAGAAGGAAGAAATAGGAATAGTGTCTGTTGCCATTTTTGCATTTAATTCCTTACCTGTAGTTCAGGTGTTTCAATGTTGTGTGTGATTTTTTTAAATTATTTGCTTCTGCAGCAGTGGTTGCTGATGTCTGAAAGAAAAAGAATGTAGCTCCCTAGTCTGTTCCTTACTGTGGCACTTCATCCTAACACTAGTTCCTCTGTCCCTACTTTCTCCCCATACCCATTCACAAATAAGACTAGCTTAAGTGGAAGTAACAGTGCAGATGAAGGAGAGCACAGGAGATACAGTAATAGGTAAATAGTGTTTAGCTTTGCCTTTATCAGGTTCGTGGTGGGGATTGTAGGAGAGTGATGATGAGGCTTCCATTTTCCTCTGGTGATTTCTGCAGCCTAAGTGCTCAAACAAGTTCCTTAAGTAGTCTTGGTGTCAGTTGTCCTTCCCTATCAGATTGGTTTGGGTTCTGTGTTCTGATGACCTGCAGCACATCAATGGAGTCTAAATTTTTTGGTTTCCTGTCACTTTGAATTGTATGGAATACCCTGTCAGTTTCTCTGATTCCACATGTTGCTCCAAAAGTCCCTCACTCACAGTGGCCTTGCAAGGCACTGACTTGCAGCAGCGACACAGCTTGCCTGAGCAGAGGCTGGAGAACAGCATTCTGGTATCTGTGTTAAGCTGTGAAAAGCTGTTACCTGTTTTAACAGACTCAGATGTGTAGGCAAGTCTGATGAGTGGTAGAGACACATACTTAAAGGTGTTGCAAAAACACTGTGTATTACTTTGAAACTGGAAAACCACGCACTGTTACTTATGCAGGAACTTAGATCTGCTCTTGTTGCTGTTCTGTCACTGTTGTATGTTGTCATAAAATATATAACTTAAGTTCTTATGTAGTCACATCTGACATCTTCCTTCAAAGCTGGATTTTAAGTGTTTGCAAAAATCTTCCATGATAAGTAAATACAGACTAGTAAAGTAAGCATTGTCTTCTGGACTCTGCAGTAATAAGCTCATTTATTTTAGAAGTTGACCTGAATCTCAACCTACAGTAGGAAATACAGAGGAGAAGGATGTTGCTCTCTCAAAGCCAAGTACATTGTCTAGCTTATCAAGTTCATTGGTCCTTTAACAATGAATGCTATCTTTTCCTTTTTGCTTCTCAGTGACATCTGGCCAGTCCAGGTATCAGAAGAGAATTAAACTAAAGGGCACTTCTAAAGGAAGAATCATAAAATTCATCCTAATTCTTCCCTTCATATCAACCAAAATCATCCTTATTAGATGCCATGTTTCATTGTAAGTTAGACTGGTAAGAATTTTAAGAGGGGTCATGGAATCATTTTAGCATGTTTCTGCTTTTAAAAGGGTTTTTCCGTTCTGTCCTCACTGAATTTTCCTTTATAGAGCAGTCTTAGTTGCAGCCAGTCTGGAGAGGTTATTCCCTTCATCCTTGCAAACTTAAGATTTCTTGTCTTTTTTTTTTCCTCTAGTCAGAACAGCTCCTCATTCATCAGTTGTTGTTCATGTGGACATCTTTTACAACTCTGACAGCTTATATGGCTCTTCCAAACTCAGTCCACATCTTTGAGGTACAGCACCATAATTAGGCTCAGTATTCCTACTGAGGTTGCTACAGATGTTGCATAGAATGTAGGATTATTTTCTGGGTTTTGTAGACTAGCCTGTTTGCAAAACCATGATTTTTTTACTTGCTCATATTAACCACTAAATTTGATTAATCTCTGAAACTACCTGCAAATTGTTACCTGTTCTGTAATTATGCAATACAGTGTTTCCTATAACCAAGTAAACCTTGAACTTAATTTTTGCTAGTATACACAAGTGTTAAGTTTTTCCTGCTCTTCTGTCAACTTCAGTCTTTCCGGCTCTGCTGTTTCAGGGTTTGGTTTCTTTCCAGAAACAATTCTGTGGTGCTAGGGTTGGGTTCTGTTTCTTAAATGATTGTGCTTCTAGGTACTTGCTGAAGTATGGAGACCAGCAGGGTGAAGAAAGGCTAGATGATTTAGTGGTATCGGTTGATAGCTGAGCTTGCTTGTTATTCTGTTGGGATCTGCTTATCTGAGCCTGAATCTATGTACTCCTGTGCACTTAAGATAATATTCAATCTTTTGTGTCAATGAAAGCTGTGATCACTGCCTGTCTTAAGTTCCTAATTATAAAGTTTAATTCATCTAGTCAGAGCATTAACAAGCAATATTCACAATCTTAGTCTAGGTCTTGAACTCTCCTCTCAAATCCCTGCTGCTAAAAGGTGGTAAGCTTGAGGTGGTTTACTCCTACCTTTACCTTGAACTAGCTAAATACATGAATTGACTGAAGATTCAAGTGCACGTAAAGGTTAAGGCAACTTTTGTCACTGTATAGCCAGACAAGTGAATGAGGATGTTCTGAAATATCTAAAGAGTGCCTGAAAACTGTGGGCCAAAATTGAAATTAGCAGAGCATTGCCTTGTGTGTGCAATACCATGTGAAGTAGAACACTTTGAAAACTGCTAACTTGGTATTAGATAGCAGTAGCGTCACAAGCCTTTCGTGTTAAGTTGTTAAGATCGATACATTTGTAGTGCTGTTTAATGAAGGGTGAGGTACATGGCTAATGCAGACTTGGTACCGAGTCTAATGCTGAATCTTGAGGTGATCAGAACTAAGCTACCAGATGCATGTGCAGCCAGCTGTGTAGTAAATAACCGGACATGTTTCTATAAACAAGGAGGGTTCCAGTAGTAAACTCAAAGGTGTTGTTAATTGGGGGGGTGGAGGGGAATTAGGCTTCATGACCTCAAACGGTCCCTTCCAACCCAAACCCTTCTATGATTGTGATTAATTCACACTGTGAAAACAACTGTGGTAGATGGTTTTGATGGCATATACTTCTAGCAGATGGAAATAAGGGGACTATGACTGTTTGTAACTGGCAGAATGAGACACAATAGTTCTAGGAGTCCAGTTCTCAGTGGCAGAGTGGCAACATGTTTTTGTCTGGTCTCCCTGAAAACGATACTGTTTTTTGGGAGGGACGTGTGTCAAGCTTGACTTTGGTGGTAAATGCCCCTTCAAATCAGGATAAGCTCTTGGTGTCGAGAAGAGAAAGTACAGAGCTACACTATGGAAGTAACGATTAAATATTTAAAAGCTGAGACTTGCCAAATAGATCTGCATGCTGTTTACCAAGATCATCAGCTCAAAGAGTACTGTGCATTAACAGATTAATAGAAGAATCTTTGTCCGCCTCCAAATGCAGTCTTTTTCCTTTCTAAAAAGACTTTGTAAGGGGTGTTTTTCTACAGTGAGCTTTCCTTACAGTGAAGTTAGTTTGAGCTGATATTAACAGACCAGAGTTACACCCAAGCCATGGGGAGTAGAAGATGCTGCTCAGCCACGTGGGTGAGGTACACAAGTAGCAATGATACATACTCAGTAGCATTTATCAGAGGTAACTTCTTGGCTCTTTTGAGAGAGACACACACACTCCATCCCACCACCTTCTGCCCCTCCTGAAAAATAGAATAGCAGTGGGAGCTAATGTGACTGAAGAGCTGGGGGAATTCTCTTAAAAACACAACAGCAAGACTCAAGGCATCTTCTGCTTTTTTTAATTCAATGTCCACTTGCTGTTACTGGAAGCAGAGCTCTTAAGGTAATTCTTCTAATATAATTTCCAATGTAGGACAACAAAAAGATCCTTTCCTTTCTCTGAAATTAGAAAATGCTTGGAAATTTGCATTTGCTATAACTCTAGTGTTATTTAGGTGAATGGACATACTGCAGAGGAGTTAAAATTCTGGTGTCTTGAACATAGCTATTTTAAATGGAAGTGGAAGACAAAAGGTTTAATATTTAACTGCTAGTATTTAAAGGTTCTATATTTATTAGTACAAACACAGGCATCAGAAAATGTTGGGGAGAGGGGAAGGAACGAAGGGAGAGTTTTCCATCTCTTTCCTCTCCTTGGCAGTGTGTAAACCCCACAAGTTATTTGTGTATTGCCTTAAAATTGCTGGTTTAAGCAAGCAAATATGCCTGAGGCTGCTCAGTTACTAAGATGTACTTGCCCTGATGTATGTTGTGATGTTAGCAGTGAAACTTGCAGGTGTAGAGAAGCTGTTCTTTCAGGGGAAGATTAGACAGATTGCTCAGTTGTTAGCCTTTTACTGGAAATAACAGAAGTTTTTTTCTTTAAAATTGAATAAAATATGCTCTTTGGAGGGGGAAAACGAAGCTTTAGTATGTCTTGCACATTCCATTATGTTAGCACTGTTATCATCAGGAACTCTTTAATACATATGATATTTCTTGTCATTAAATATTAGAAAATTTGCTAAGTGCACTTACTGCTGGTAACTGTATTTCCTGAAAGAAGACTTTAGGGGAAAGACAATGAATCAGCAGTTTCAGCTGACTATACAAGCATATGCAGCAGCAAACCTAAATGCTGTTGCTTCCAAACTGTTGAAACTTCCCTTCAGGACAGAAGAAAACAGTTCTTCGTCTGTCTTGGCACCCTTTTGCCACTCTTCGGCCCATGTCTGAGGAGCAGCTGTAAAGCTGCTTTATTAATAAGCAGTTACAGTTAAGACTGTTCAAAGCTGGACTAAAGCTTACAGACCATTCCAGCCCAACACACTAGACTAATTATAAACAATGCAGATTGTTTCACTTTGACCAGCCCAATCTTTCTTTGCCTGTGTGTTCCAGTTATGTTTCGTAACAACCACTTTGGCTGTGAAAGCAGATATTGTAGTGCTCTGATGAATCCATCCTTGTGGGGTGGAGGCCTGTGTATTTAACTGGACACGCACTGAGCAGGAGGTGGTACTAGAGATAACCTGCAACCTGGTTGTTCTGTTTCTTTGGAAAAAAAAAACATATTTGTTACATAGCAGTTCAGTCCTTCCTTACTCATGTCATAGTATTTTCTACTTCACAGCAAAAGGAGATTTCTCATTTTTGCCTTGAAATGATCCTTTTTTAACAAAGTGAAGTTTATTGCCTCAATTTGCTACTTTTCAGACTTTGTAAATAGAAGATCTTGTTAAGTTGTGTCACAGTTTAGGGTCAGGACCGCCCCCAGACCTGTAACAGATGCTCTCTGTTAACCTCACTCCCCCTCAAAAAGGGGAAGAGAAAGAGAATAAGGGAGAGAGAATTACTGATTATAAAAGAAAAGTAAAAAAGCTTTAATGAAAATGCTACTACTACTACAAATAATAATAATGGAATATATACAAATACATACAAAACCAGTATCAAACCAAACTCCCCTGCCTTCCTGATGGCAATAGGTTACCGTCACCCCTGATGCTGAGGAGCTGGCCCTAGGGAAAAGTTCCAGATTGGACTCAGCCACAGAGGACTGGGTACAAGAGCTGGATTCTGGAACTGGGTTCAGAAACACAGAGCTCAGGATCAAAAGCAGAATGGACAGAGTGCTCTTCGGTGCCAGCCAGTGCAGGAGCAGCAAAAGGGAGGAAGAAGGTAAGGGCTTGACCCTTGTGATCCTTCAGCTTTATACTGAATATGAGGGATATGGGATGGAATACCCCATTGGTGAATCTTAGGATCACTTGTCTTGTCCCCTTCTCCCTGCAGGTGCAGCTTTTACTTTCTGCCACCCTCCATGTGGCACAGAAACTTTAGCAGTGACCTTGGTCTGCACACCAATCCTTGGTAGGAACTCCAAACATGGAGCATTATCACTGCTAGAAGCAGACAGTCTGCAAAAATATGGCTTTAACTTTAGACAGTGCCATTAATCAGAAGAGCTTTAGCTGAAAAGTAACATAATAGAACAGAATTAGCTTATCTACTCCAAACCAGGACGAACTATCTTGTTGAAGTTTTGCTTTATTCTTGCACTGTTCAAAGGTGCAGCTTCTGCAGACATTCTTGTTTCTACCTTCCTCCAAACATGATGTTAAGCAGAAAACAAAATACTTGTTTCATGTGTCTAGTGGTATCAGTAGATTTGAGGAAAGCTGTTGGGTGGTAAACCTGCCACTTTGAAATGTGAAAAAGTGCCAAGATATGCAACAACATCTGTTTAGACTAAACTTCTCATAGTCTAATCAAACAATGCTTAAGGTTTGTGCAAGTGTATTAAATAGATCTTCAGAAACTTTGGCTGTTTTGTGTTTTAATTCTTGAAAGGCAGCCATCATGCCTGATAGATGCATGTCTTTAACAGATAAAGAGGCTTCAAACAAAAGTACTATCCATACATAACCTCTCTTGGACTATCCATGTGAGTAATAAAACCATGCTCCATTATGCTGGGACTTGGTCATATGATGAGAAGTCTGCAATATGTGAGCTGAAGCTGCAATTAAAACTTTTGTGCCTCCTACCTGGGATGTTTTCTGCCCACCTCATTGATTTGTAGTGTCTCAATATAAGATATTCAAGAAAGGTCTTGCCGTTTTAGAGCTCTGTGATACACAGGCAATCTGTGAAGTTTTTCTTTACTATCCTAGATTGCAAGGCAGCTTGCAATCATGACTGAACTGGACTGTATGTAGATCTGTCAAAATATGCAGATCTGGTGGCAAAATATGCATTTTGGCCATGCATTCTGCCATGCATAATAAGCAGGGAATGCCTTGCCTTGCCTACCATCAGGTGGGACTCTCCCTCCCTGCAATTAGCAGTTGAATGAAGTCAGCTTTTAATGTGTTGCAATTCAAAGCAGCTAATGGCAAGAACATGGCCATTCTCCTTATGTCTTATGTCACTCCCCCATACCCACATGGGTGGGTTTCTCTCAATGGATTCTTCAGGGGTATACCACTGTACAGGAACCAGCAATGGGATTGGCATTTAGCCATATGTAGACAATATATGGGTCCCCAAAGTAGTTTATTGTAAGGACATGCATATTGAATGCATTTCTGCAGTTGCCTGGAATTCTCATAGTGCAGTGTACGGTTAAGGCACAAGTTCTTGCAGAAAGTGCTCCTACAGCTTCTACAAAACCCAGTGGTGCTGTCATGAAATGAGGCAGTTTAGTTCCTAGAGGTTTGAGTTAAATAGGCTACTAAACTGCTTGTATTATCAGTAGTACACTATTCTTCAGCTAGTGCTTACTTAAGGAAGGATTTTGTGTTGGTACTCAGCACTGCACTGGCATCCTTGTTCTTGTCCATATTTTTTTTACCCTCTGGATAGCAGTAAGAACAAAAAAAGTGACCCACAGCTTAAGCACAACCTGATGATGACCGACAGTGTTACAGTCCTGTATAAAACTGGTGATACTGTTTATCTTCAAAGTCCTGAGCATTTTAGAGCCTAGAGACCGTGGCTTGCTTTCTTTTGGTGCACTAGAAGCAGCCTTTCATGAGCTGCTTTTCCACAAGTTCCCGGGTGTTCCTTCAAGGGCAGGGCAGGGTAGGTCAGCTTATTGTAGAGACCTGTGCTGTTCTTGAAGTTGTTTTTCCCATTGTCTTGCACAGAGGGTGCTGGCTTTCAGCAAATAAAAGCAGTCTGTTTCTTTTCACATGAATGAATAATGATAGTGTGGGGAGTGTTCTTGTATTAGCAGATTAAGTTGCATATAAGATTTTTACTGATAATTACAGTCTAATGTCAGATAACTTTTTAATTATTGAAGATCAGCTTTCTGAAAGTTGCACTGCAGAAATAGTTCTACAGACTCCTAAGAAAGCCTGCTTAAATTTAAGCATTATGAACAGAGTAGATAACTTCTTTCAAATTAACTGTCTCTGTATCACTGCTGCGTGACTTTTTATGGTTTTGGAAGTGTTTAATGAGAACTTTGTTTCTTCTGATGCTTCTCAAAGTGCATATGCACACAGCGAAACTAGTTGGGTGAGATCCTAGTTAGTGCATACTCTGTACATGAAGAAATGTGCCTGTTCATCTGGCTGGTATATAAAACTCCTTTTCCAAATGAGATGCATGTTTGATAGCTGCAGATGGATGGCAGGGCAGTTGAATGTGAACAAAAAAGTGTTCTATTCAGACATGGTGCTTGAGATTATTTTTCTACAGGTTCCCACCTTAAGCCTTCTCTTTTAAAGCTAAATTATGTTGAGCCTAACTACTTAATATTAGATGAAGTAAGAAATCTGTGCCTAAACATTTGTCAGAGTGTTTAATTTGATGCTAATGATTTTAGACAGTCTTAACTGGAAAGTAATGTGTTGTTAGTTGGTTTGCAGTTTTGAACTGTCTGAAGTGCGAGTTCAGAGTTATTTCATTAATCTCTATTAAAACTTCTAGTTCACTGTCATTCTTTCAGCAATAGATGTTGGTTACTTCTTGCATACTGTGTGAAAAACTTTATCCTCACTTAGTAATGTGTCTCAAATGTAATTATAAAGGCTAAAGGTAAAACTGCTCTGTTTTTAATTGTCTGTCAAGGAAAGGAGGTTTATGTGCACAGGGACTCAAGCACAGGGTAAGGGTTACTGTTGGGCTTTGACCAGTAGTAACCTTCAGACGTGTCTGTTTCTTTTGTGCCGTTTCCCTCTAGTGGTCACCCAGGAGATTGACTTGGGGAGGTAAAGCACAAGAACTGGTATCTTTTCAATTGCTTGTACGTAAATAAATACAGAAGCGACGTGGGGTGTATGAAAACTTAATTTGCCCTGCCGTGACCAGCTGTTGTAGCGCAGTGTATTGTATTATCCCATCTTGTGATGGGAGGACATGCTCTCATGCTTCAGATTGGTGATTCAGCAAGCTTTTGGAAATTAACTGAATTTACATCCTTCTGGAGATCCAAATATTCCTTTTATTTGAAACTCAATCCTGCAGAGCTCTTAGCGTAATCTGAATTTGATTCTGAAGGTTTTTTTTTTTTGTTGTTGTGGGAACTGCAGTATAGGTGTATTTTTGCCTTTCTGTATCAGGGACTAGATCTTGCATCAGCATGTTTGAAGTGTTAAGATGATGTATCAATTTAGCATTTTGTTTTTATAATATTAGACTTGTTGACCCACAAACTAACATAAGAATTATGGAACTGGTTAGTGCTAATCTTTGTAAACCAATTCATGGCTGTGTTTAATTACTATAAAATGTTGGTACATCCATTGTGTATCAGGTGTTTGAGTTAAGATCTTGCAAACACTTCTTATTGTGTAGGTTCTTTTCTGCTTGTCATGCAGAACTGTTCTTTTTTTTTTTATATAGTTATCCATTCAGAACTTTGTAACTGATACTTTCTATCTACTGTGTTTATCTTTTTTGAGGGGGGAAAAAAACCAAAACAACCACATTACCTTTGGACAGATTTATTGCCTAGTTAGTTTGAGCTTAAGACACAGAATCTTTATGTTGTTCAATTCATGTATGGTTGGTAGCAGACCTAAAGTTCCTACTGATGGCAGGACCCTGTGTGCATTAAGAGCTTTTAAACAAGACTGGGCTTTGTTTCTATACAAACATAATTTTGACACAAGTAGAAGGACTATTTTTATAAAACTTGAACCCTATAAAATTTCAGAACTCTGAAACTGGTTTAGGAACGTGACAAAAAAAAAATGCACATCCTGGGGAGCCCTTTATTTTGTAGAACTTTTTTTTTTTTCAACAGTGTAATAGGTGCAGTGAGCCTCCCTTCATTTTTAGGGAAGTGGGTGTTGAGACCTCATGAAAACAAGGGCTGGAGCAAACAGGAAGTAAGAGGCTTGTAAGAAAGAAGATAATAGGTTTTGAAAGTCAGGAAAAACATGTTAGACGTAATAGTGTAAGATGCCAAACGAGCCCTGTGTTGAAAGTAAACTCCTCATTTTCCCCACCTTTTCTCAAATCACTGTTGTAAGATTGCAGTTTAAACTGAATGTGTTCTCATGATTTTCCTTGAGGTAGAAGATAAATTTTTCTTAAATCCTCTGTCAAACATTATTTGGACTTTTCCATCTTCAACAGTTCCAGGTTTCTTAATTCTCTAGAGCTTGCTAGCTATTGCATGCTCAGGGGTATGACAAGCATTTAGCAGAGATTTCTGTTCTGATGGGTAGAACGTCCAAGGATTGAGTGGAGGGAAGAACACTGTTCCCACGTGTAGCAGTGACAAGGTAACTGTTAACTCCACTATGTGAATAAGCTATTTAATGATCTTTGTGGCATTTGCAGAAGCGTTTGATTTGATAGTTTTCTGCTTATTGATAAGCATACTGATGATGGATTTGTTCAGTGTTGCTGTAAAGATTTTTTCTAGTTTATTCCTTCTGTGCAAGTGAGAACATTGCCTGCACCTCTACGTTGAATTCTGGGGTTTCTCGATATACAGATGTTTCTTCTGAATAAGTAAAGCCTAGGCTCCTCAAGTCTAGGACCAAAGTTGGCTCAGTTTGCAACACGTAACTTTCCACAAAGGTGGAAAAAAACCCCTTCTACTGTTTAACCATGATCTGTCTTTTGAAATCTGATTATGATCTTTAGCTCAAGATTCTTCAGTGTAAGAGTGACCGAGGGTGTGTTTTTCCACTTCTACACAGAGGTGACACACTCTATATAATACTTAACCACCTTAAGTAGGTTAAAAAAAACCCAAACACCAAGTGTAGTAAGAGGCAGTTGTTCTTTCCCTTCCCGCTGCTTTGGCGGATCCTACCCGAAGGCCGGTTAGCTGTGCAGGCGGCGCGGGCACAGTCCCGCTCCAGCGGCAGGGCGGGGAGGGGCGGGGCCATCCCTGCGAGGCTCCCGGCGCCCCTGGCAGTGCCTCGTCTTCAGTGTTATACCTAACGGCGATGTTGGAATATTTAATATAACCCTTCAATGCAATTTAACTATTACCTAGTTTTGTATGACTATCAAAAAGACCGGTATGACAAGTGCTTTCAGTTAGCATCAGGACTGTCCTTAAACTAAGCAGTGTATATTTGAATGAACTCTTTCTTTAAAATCTGTGAGTATTCCCTCTAGCTTTCAAAGCATTAAAGCACATAAGGACACCTAATTCAGTGCATTGGGAACCAAGTCCAGAACATCAGTGCTTTTCCTGACAGTGTCTAATAGCAGAATGGAAGTTTCTAGTTCTTGTGTAGCTCTACAGATGTTTGTCCATCTCATGACTGCTCAGATTCATAGGGACCTATGTAGCCCTGTCCCAGTCTTATTATAGCCTCATGGCCCAAAAGTGTAAGCTGCTTTAATTTCATTACTATGTGAGTAGACAGATGCAGTTACTGTGAGCTTGAGTTTTGGTACTTCTGCTCAGGGAAGAGCTTTGTTCTCTAAAATCACACTTTGACACAGCGGTTCCCAAGCCTGAGGAGCAGGACTGTAAAGACGTTCTGTTGCTCATGTTCTGTCTGGGTGTCCTCGTGTCAGTATCATGGCTGTTCTTTGTGCTTTTGGAGCAACTGTCTCTTCCTATTGAACTTTTGTGGAACCTTAACATTTAAAGAAGTTGAGTAATACTTGGTGAATAGTTTTCCTGTGTACGTTAACAGTCAAGAAAATTCATGGCAAAACAGCACACATCCATGCAGTTAAACATGAGTGTGAACAGTGTGGATAAAGATTGTCAAAGCCCAGGTATTTGCCTTTAGTTGCTTCTTTGTCAACCTGTGTACTCTTCTTTCTGCATCTCAACAATGATTTGTGTTTATACTGCTTCTCAGCCCTTTCCTTCTCTTTAGAAAGCAATGTGTGTTTCCAGGGTTTATCAGCTTTTCTACTGCTCTAGCTCATGCAACTGTTTAAAGAGGCTTATTGTCTGCAGGCAATACATGGTGACTTACCAAAATTATATGGAGTTTGAGAAGTGAAGACTCAGAAGATAATTGTTACTTAGACTGGATAAGTGAGTATATAGCAGTTACAGTAATATTTGGGCTGTATTGCTATAGTTTCTATTTTTCTTGGTTGTCTTATTTTTCAACTCAGAGTTCCTGTTTTTTTACCCTCCTGTGCACGTAGTATGCTTATTTACTATGGAATTGCAACATTTATCACTGTTGGAGGAAGAAGGTCTACATTTCTTTACCTGGTTTTGCAACTGCAAAGAGAGGGTATGTTAGAAACTTTTTTGCTTTCTAAGTAATCTCCTGCACTGTGCTTAGGAGAGCTGTAAGCAGGGGAATCATCATCTAGCTGCTGTGACCTGGATTGTAAAATTCCCATCTCTGCCTTCCTGCTAATAACTACGTTGGCTTTGAAACCTTAAATTTTCAATTGTCGGTGGTTATGGAACAGCTGAAAAATCCGACCTACAGACACATTAATTGTACCTTTGATGCCAATCCTCAGAAATGCATCCCACACTGTGGTGTCTCTGGTGCTCTGCCTGCACCCATCCCTAGGTAGCCCTTCCATGGCTTATCCTAGCAGGAACACTTCTTTCTTCAAGTGTATGTGGAAACATTTGCAGCAAGTCTAGAAATTGCCCTTGGAACAGAGGTGTTTTACAGAGCTTGTCTCCTTAGTCTCCTTCAAGCCTTTCATAGTACCTTCCAGCTTTTTCATTTTGTGTTTCTACTTTTTTCTGCGTTCTTTTCTTCATAAGTTATGATCGTTTGATCTCTTAGATGTTTTAGCAGGACTTTTCACAAATACTGCAGAGAACATGATTAAAATGGCTGTATCCTAATGTCTGTTTCATCACCTCCTAGAGCGAGCCATATGCCTTAGAGGAGGAGCTGCCTGCTGCTTGTGTTATGTAAAATAATAAATAATTTATGATGCTAGCTGAAAATATCTGCCATGGACAAATACACATTAAAGTGCTTGGCAGGCTCTAAACTGAGGCATAATCAAAATTAATTCCTTGAAGACATGGGAGAATAATTTTCTTTATTTGTTGATTTTTTTCAAAAATTATTTTTATTTTTTTCTGATGTGGAGGAGCCTTCCTGTGAGGCTCCTGTGGAGGCAGTGTGGAGGAGCCTTCTGTGCTTTACTCAAGAGTAGTATTGACCCACTTCCGGAAATGCTTCACTGGCAGATGGGCATGAGCTGTAATGGAGGTCTGCAATATGGTGCTGCGACTACTTAGCTGTTTTACTGAACACAGCCTTTCTGACTTTCTGCCCTGTTGCTGATACCACCACCTGCTCCAGTAAAGAATCACGTGAAGCTTCGATCATGTGGCGCTTTCCTCTCGTTCATCATACTGGAAGGATTAACAGATTTTGCGTACCACCTTAGGAAGCATGAAAGTGTTGCAGTGTACTAACAAATGCCAGTTTTGGTGTAGCTCTGAAGCTACCATGGAATTTCAAAGAGCTGCATCTGTATGCTGAGCATGGTAATGGTATGAATTGATACAACTTCTGCAAGTTATCTTGTTTTCAAGACTGTTAGCTTCTATCGTATGGACTTTAACCTGCCTTTCCAATTTTTATCTTGGGAAGTTAAAAATTGTGTAAACGAAAGAAGCTTGTGTCAGCATTCCTCTTCTCAATGTAATTGAGTATTTCTGCAGTGAATAGTTAATGATGATCTGCTTTGCAAGACATACGTGCAGCAGTGACCTGCGCTTGCTTGGATGTTGCGGTAGTAGAATGGTGGGGCTTTGCATGGTGCATGCCTTCATTGTTTGTGTTAAGCTGCCTGCATGTGTCTGCTCTGAGCTGGCTGCTTCTCTCTGCGTCACTTGTAAAGGAACACTTGCATTCTGTTTCTTCTGACAAATAGTCGTCATCTAATTTTCCTTTTTTCCCCCTTGCCTATTAAAACATTGTCTGAGACACTTGTGAACGTGATCTGCAAATGCTTTGGGTTCATGTTGTGTGCTGTTCCATCTCCTGAATTTGCACGTTGGTTGCAAATAGTTAAAACTGCCTGGATGCTTTTTATGCAGCACTCTTATCTGTAGGGTTTGCAGGCTGATAGCTGTTTACAGCTGATAGCTGTCTGTGCTACCTTGTGTACAACACTGAAGCATGGATAAACTGTTTAGTGGAATTATTAATCACAAGCATAAGTAACAGTCAAATAGACTCCTGAAAGGGTACCTTAAAAAAAAAAAAATCAAGCTTATGTATTGATATGGAAAGATTTTGTTTTCCTTCCTCAGCTTTTATTAAGAGAACTAAGTTAACTCCGCACTGACTGTATGTGTAATACAGAAAGAAAAGGATTTAATTCAAATGTAGAAAACAAGTCGCCAGATTTTCTTTTTCTAAAATTACCTCGTAGTATTAAGATGCGTCTTTGATTAAATCTGCAAATAGAGAAGTCCAGGAATTTCACTTCCTAAGCTTAAATCCACATTTTGTGTAGGCATGTCTTTCTCACTTAAAGGAAAATGCAATCAGAAGACATTCGCTGTCCTTAGTTAAAATCCTCTGACCTCAATGCAGTGGATATTTTGGCTACATTTTAGAATTGATCTGTTCATTAAGTCATATCCTATTGAAATGAAAATTTACTTTCTTTATAGTGTGTTCAACTTGCAGGAAAAGTAGAATGAGTCCCTGCTGTCAAACTGACTAGTAAAAGCATATTCAGAGTCATCTTAATAATTACTGAAATTATCAGTAAAACAATGTAGGTTTTTTAGATTTGCATTTAGAGAAAATCTTTAAAAGAAATGTTTCATGCTTCATAATGTTGCATGACTCTTACAAAAATATTCTTTTGAGGTTTATTCTCTTTAAATACTTCTGGAACTAAATAATTGTATACTCAAAACTCTTACTTGTCCTTTAAAAAAATCCGTTTGTTCCCTTACCTACTTCGATTTTACAAGGATCCTTTGGAGGATTTAAAGTCCATAAAAATTGTTAAAAGCCCTTACTTCAGTGTTTGAAAGAAGTTAATCAGAGCTTTATTATTTGATTTCTGTTATATTTGAGATTACAACCCAGTGAATTAGGTATAATCTTTATGCTGAATTGCATTGCAATTCAAAATGTGGTCAAAATCCCAAATACATTACTAAAGCCAGGTTTCTGCCCAACACTTGAACTGATAATCTAAAAAGGTCCCATGTATCCAATGTGAATGTCTAACAAAAAGCCTGTTCCAATAGACCTTAAAGCCAAGCTTTATAATATATGGTAAGACTAATTCTTAAAAAAATGGAGCTTTTAGGACTTTGGTTGTTATACCTCTGTAGCTAATTTTCTAGGACTCTTGCTCAGTAGAAAACAGTTTTAAATACATGGTTTGTATGACTTAATAAGGAAACATCTTTTACTCTGTCATTCTACTCTCAGCTGTCATTAAAAATAAACTTCTATTTCTGCTAGTTCAGATAGGTTATAGTGTTTCTAATTTCTTTGTGCTGAACAAAGCAATGAACTAAAGACGTGCCTTATTAATTCTTTTCCGTTTACAATTGCTCTTTTTTTAAAATTTTAAATTGATGATCACTTAGCCTTCATTTAGCCAAGACTTGTGGAGGAGTACAATTTTCTAACTACACTTGCATTTCTTGGTTATATTAATTTTTCAATTTCTCTTCTACTTTTGATGCTCATCCCACTTCTCTTATGTTCCATCAATGCTTTCTTTTCTTCCAGCTCATTCTTTAAATGGGCCAGATAGAAATTGACTCCTGGCTCCTTCTTGCTTGGTTTTGCTGGATAATGTCTCCTTCACTCATGTTCATTCAGGAAATACGCTGACAACTCTGGGACTCACATTCTTCTTCTCAGTCATACCTTCATTTCCTTAAAAGTGTACTTCTCTGTGACTGGTCCTTTGTAACCCAAACGTGCATATTTTGTCCACTCATTGCAGTATTGCCCAAATCTTCCTGTTTTAACCAACATGTCAAACAACTCTTTGTCCTTTGTCCTTGCTTTTAATACTCTGCAACTTCATTTGCATCTTAATTTGTCAGCACTCTCCTGCTTTCCCAAAAGCTATATGGTTTCAAATTTTTCCTTAAAATGTACAACAGATAGAATTTCTCCCCTTCTCCCTGCCCCATCTGAATGTTTATGCCACTGCAGAATGTCTTATTTCTGCCATTCCTTCACATGTTGTCCCTGTCTACTTGATCAAACTCAACTATTAACAGTATTTCAAATATTACTCTGAACCTTCCCTTTATTTCTTACATTCTCTTTCAGGGTTTTTATTTTCCTCAGCCATGCATATGACATTTATTGTTAACCTTTTGGGAAATATTTTTATGCCAGTTCCTCCCTATCTGCTGCTGTTTCATTTGTGAAGAAATTTCTCATACTTTGTATTTTTAGTTTGTTTTAATGTTATTTTACTACAAAGATTATTTCCTTTTTTCCTTTTTTCCTTTCATTATTTAATTATTTACTATTATTGTCCTCTCACTCCTGCTTTTAGTATCTCACCTTGTTCTATGTAGACTTCTGTTCTTGTAAAAAATAATTTCAGTCTCATATAAAGAATTTTGCTAAAGAAGTGTGCAACAGGTAGGAAAAAAAACCTTGGCAGAAGTAATTAACTGTTCTTCTCTGATCTCTGTTTTGTTGCATTCAAAAGTAAAATAGCACCATGATTGGAAGGACTGACTGAGGCTTATTGTCCTCAAACTGAACCATGTCATTCCCCTGGTTAATGGTAGAGTACTGTAGGTTTTTGAACACTGTGAAAATAGCTTGGTAGGGATTACATAAACCAAAATAATGGAACATTGTGCCTTTTTTGAAGCCTTAAATACATTGCCTTTTTCTTTTGGTGGCACATAATGGTTTGTGGATAACTAATTTTTTTTACCGATCGTTAGGATAACAGAAACCAGATTCATAGTAAGTTTACAGATTTTCATCAACATCTTAAACATGCAAGGGCAATTTGAGTTATTAAGCACTTGCTGCTTCCTGACAAGAACCAAGTGGACTGGTTTCAGAGCAAATTACATTAATCTTGCTTTCATGACTTCAGCTTTTATTAAAAGCCTCAGCACTCTAGTGTTGTGTCTGGTTTGTTTTTCAGACTGAATCAGGCTATGGATCAGAGTCAAGTTTACGACGCCATGGCTCCATGGTGTCTCTTGTTTCTGGAGCCAGCGGGTACTCTGCGACATCAACCTCTTCGTTTAAGGTTAGTTTGCAAAGTATTTTTTCACAGTACTGGTGCATAAATAACACATGTAACTGGCAAATGAATCATAGAAAAAGAACAAAATATTTGGTTTACTCTTAAGTATGAGCAGATCATGCAGGAAGTTCACTCATGCCTCTGTGCAGTTGTCCCTTTTAAACTGTGGTGTAACCTTCCAATGGCAAGAAAACCAAACCTGTGGGAGCATTTATTTACCTTTCCTAGTTTATTCCTCAGAATATCAGGGCCTCTTAAATGAAAAGAGAGGCCCAATGCTGATTCTGTGACTTAATTAATCTGATTAATGCTGATAGAAAAATTATGGCTTTCCTTGTCTCGTATGCTAGATATTTATGCACAGTTACTTGGGTGGGCTGTACTTCTGGGAGAACAGGAGAGGAGCAACACAAGAAAGGGGAGTAAAGATTGGAAGAAAGATCTGAAACTAACACTGTTTTCACGCAAATAAGCATAAAGTTGGTAGCGTGCAAGATTGCAATTTTAATAAGCTTTTGTTAAATGCTCTCAAGTAGCAGGTGCAGTCAAGAAGAAGAAATGAGACGAGTGGACAAGATGAGTAAGGAGCACTTGAATACAGTTTCTTACATTAATCTAGCAGTGCTATATTAACAGTATTTCATAGCTTCTGATAACTAAAATGTTCTCAGTTGAATTTGTTCTTCAAAGCTGCAGAAATCCGGGGGGGGTTATTTATGCATTGAACAATTGCTGAGTATTGAAAAAGCATTTCATGCTTTTTCCCTTTGTGTTTTCAGAAGGGCCATAGCTTACGGGAGAAGCTTGCAGAAATGGAAACTTTCAGAGACATCTTGTGTAGACAAGTTGATACTTTGCAGAAATACTTCGATGCCTGTGCAGATGCAGTTTCCAAAGATGAACTCCAGAGGGATAAAGGTAAAATTGTAACTGAAAACTCATGTCCATAGCAATTTAGCTTTTTACACAGTAATAGCTCTTGAAATAGTTACTAGAGCGTTTGATGCCACATAAATAAAATATGAGTTTGAATTTACTCTTTATTATAGGGATTGACCACAGATATTTCTGCATAAACAGTGTTACCTATTTTCACTTCAGAAGCTGAATTCCCAGTAAAAACCGCTTAACACTATTAACCTGTAGCTGTCAACTGCACAAAAGAAATGCTCTTTTAGATAGAACGATAATTGTTTACCCTCATAAAATGAATCCAAGTTAGCTTATCACTGTGTGTCATACCTTTTGTTTTGGGAAAAAAAAATACTAGTTTTGATAGAAGCAATACATTCTTTAAAAAAATCAAAGATGCTGCCATAATTAATGTTTCTGAGATGTGTTGGCTGGAACTAGAGCACTGAGTGCACACTTGAGGCCCTAGTAGACCCAGGTATGGATGTCTACATATCTCTAAATTGCTTTTGTCAGAGCACAGCTTGTTGTCATATCCACGCACTCTCCTCAGACATTTACATTTATCCCTGGGTTTGTTCTGGCAGCCTAAAGCTTTTGGTAGTAAAAAACTGGTCGATAAGGACAATTAATTCCACTTCTTTGCAAACTTTCTAGTGTAGAAGAGCAGATAGTTGCTGAACATGGCTTTGTTCTTATCCAGGTGTAACACCAAAATGTTTTTCTTGCTATAGAATCAAGCACTAAACTTCAACACTGTTGATGTCCTGATGATTTCTGACAGTACTGGTGATAGTGGTCTTGGGTCAAAAAAAAGAAAAAAGATAGGAGGTGTGTTCATGACTTGTTACAGGAAAAAATCTTAAATGCTGCTTAGCCATGAAGATGCTCTGAATTTTTTCTTGCACACTAAGGAATTGGAAAAGCTTTCTCACTCTCATAACACACTCTCTCTTAAATTTAGTGGTAGAAGATGATGAAGATGATTTCCCTACGGTGCGTTCTGATGGGGAATTTTTGCATAACAGTAACAGCAGTAAGGAAAAATGTAAGTGTCCCACCTTTTCAGTGAAAATTCATGTGATTGGTATGATGATAAGCCTGATACAAGTATTTGTTCTCTTTTCTAAGCAGAAAACATCAAGAATAGTTAGTTTAATGTATGTGACAGGAAGTTCTAATTCATGTTATTATTCATTAGCTGCTTTTCATGATTGTCTGAATTTTTCTAACTTCACACAAACATTGATGCAAGCTTGTTAGGCAGAAATTTCTTATTCTGTGTGCAGAGGTGTTTTCACTACAAATTTCTGATAAAAAGGCTGCATCACTTAGCTATTAAGAACCAAGATCTGTTGCAGGTAATTTGTCGTTTTTGTTGCAAGTGTTACCTGCTTTAGGAGTGAAGTGGAGCACAATGCTTTTCCAGTCAGGTTCTTCTGCTGACTGCTTGCCCAGCTAGGAAGGATCAACAGGCAAACCAAGAGCCAAAGTCCTCCCTCTGGTCTTAAATCATTCACTAACAATCCAACGTGCCAGACCACTGGAGGGAGGAATAAGTCAAGACATTTACTCATGACACAGGATGTACAGAAAGGAGCAAGCCAGCCAAGGATCCAAGCCATGGGAGATGGAATCAGCCAGGCCATGAGTCCCAGACAAAAAATTCATGATCTTGCTCCACCATCCTGGGAGCTCTATGTGCTATGAAGAGTCTGGGAGCCCTTTCAGTAATTGGCATCCCCACACAGCTTGTACGCAAACTTCACAACCCCACTGCAAGCAGAGTCAGCTCTTACGGAGGTGGCTTCTTGCAACACCTCCAAGTTAATGTGGAAGGCAGGGGCACCTTGTGGTGATCTCCTCATCAGTTCCCATCCAAGGCTGGATGAAAAGCAGGCAGAAGGGTCTTACTTGTCTGGTTGTGGACATCATCCATATGCCAACCCTCATTCAGGGGTGGGGGTTTAACCCCAGCACTTAGATGTATGTCCCAGTATGTTTTTTCCAGGTCCTGTGGCTACATAATGATTAAGTCAACACCATTACTGATTTATGGCCTATTTATTATACTCACTCCAGTATCCATGCAGGAAATGTGAAGAATTTGTGCAGGTCTTGCTGTTCTAGAAATGTGATATTTCCAATGAGATAGAAGTTGTGTTTACATTTAAAATCTATGGGCATTCTTCTTAGACTTTCTCTTGTTCCCTGGCTGAAATATTTTACTGTTTATGTTCTTTAAATGCTACCAGTTCAGTTAGTTCTGGGATATTTCTCAGACTTTGATTCACAAAACTTTGAAGTTGCAATATCTCCAGTTTCAGATCTGATGGAATTTCCCAAAGTATTCAATGATAGAGTTCTTAAAAATGTAAACAATTCTGTCAAGAAACTGGAAAACAGATTGGCATAATACATCTTTTCTTTTTCTTCTGTTTTCTTTTTGACTACTGTCCTGCCATCTTACAACTTTCCTTCCTCTATTTAAGTCCTGTTTTTAGAGTATAGCTGCAGCTGGGCTATGAGGAAAGAGAAAAGGAAATGAAATTTCAGGATACTGCCAGACTTCATTAGACAAGTAGATTTTTTTCAGTTATGTGAAGTGCATCCTCTACTAAGGATTAGTCGTAATGCTGATTTCAGATGTTAAGTAGCATTTAACTTTATAAAGTTTTGAATAAATCTTTCTTGCCTCTTCTCACCAAAGACAAGCAAGCTTGCAACACTCACCTGTAAATGCCCAGTTCTGCTAACCCTGTTGTGTATGTAAAAGTGTACATTTTTTGAGGACTGTTAGGTACGAACAAAATTGAGAAAACTTTGTGAACCTTCTTTTAAAAATGTTGAGAAATTCATTTTCCTGCGTGATTCATTTTGAAAGAGATGTCTTCGGCAAACTTAATTTTTGTAGGATCATGTGGGAGTTTCAGCTTAATTTACCTTTAGAACATTTCTTCATATCTATATTATTCTGGTGTATGTGCTATATATACACATACAATATGGAGAATGTCATTAGGAAAGTCTATATTTTTAGTATATCTGGTCATCTTAGAATATCTAAATGCGAAATAAGTGACTTCATTTTTTTATCACCTGTTTAACAGGAATTTGAAGTGATATTCATATTACTCTTTTAAAAAGTTCTCTACCAGGTCTTTGGGAGCTTACCTGCTAAGAAATTGCTACATATTATGGATGCCTGTATATAAACTCACTTACTATAGCTCACTGCAGAACATAATTTCTGCAACCTCTTGCTGTTTACAGAACTTAAAAGTCCAATTGTTTCAATTCCTGATTCCATGAAATTTACTTTCCATCAGTTATTTCTGTGAAAAGCTTTATCTCCATTTTGTTTTTTTCTGTGCCTCAGTTTGCTTTCTAATAGCTAAGTCCATTAAATATTTAATATCTGAGTGCTGCAAATTTGGTTGGAAAGGAAAAATTAGTCTCTTTCCTAAAGTGGAAACATAAGTGTTGCAGTGGGCGAAGTAGATGTCTCGGGCCGAGAAAGCCATGCCTGTATATCAGGCAAAGAAAATATTCAGCCTAGCTGATAATGAAACATTTATTTTCAATCTCGCTGTTTTCTAAATATTAGCCTTACAACTGCTGTTAAGATTCTTTTGGTTTCCCAGAGTTAAGGTTCACTTACTTCTTGAACTGTTCTAGAACTGGAGCTATCTTTTACTGTAGCTGAGAAGTGGTTGTCTGTTTGTTTATTCTGGGACTGTTCTACAGTTGGTGGTCTGTGAAGGGAGAAGCATGGGTTCAGGTGCTTATTTAGCCTACTATGATAAGGAGGAGGAGTGTTTGAGCCTACTGTTCAAACCACTAATGCACCAATCTAATGCTCAAATCATCAGATTTAAGACTGATTTGAGAAACCATATTCATATTATCTTTTGAAATTTATTCCTTTTTGCATCTCCCCTAGGGGGGAGGATAAAGTTAACATGAGTATATTGATTTGTGTACCACTCTGATAAGGAGGCTTTTTATTTTCTATGTTCCCTAGAATTTTTGAAGGAAAAACGGGGAAGAGTACTATGAACATATTTAAATTTTTTTAGTCCCTTTCCAGTTAAAAAATCTGGTAACTGAAGTAATGATCATTTGTATAAAATGCCAAAGGAGAATGTGGCTGATGCATATTTACCTGTTGGGAACTTTAATTCTAATAATGTGGAATCTTGATCAGGAAGTTTTCCCATCCATCCACTCAGGAAAATGAATATATTTGGATTTAAGTTATGTAAGAATAGGTAGACGAGGTGAAACCTATTTAAGGAATCGCTTTGAAGATAGAAGGCGTTCGTGTACTAGACCTATGAAGCTGGAAACAGTACAGAGGCTGAAAGGGACAGATTTGATGTAAAACACAGTAGGATTTGTGCTAGATTTTTGTGCTTTGCATGGAGGAAGAGTATTCACCAAAATATTGATTAAATAATGGGGTTGGAAAACTAGTCATATTAATCCTACTGCTGTCCACAGAATATGAGCAACAGTGGGTATCAGTAAATGGGTCACACGCTCAAATATTTAGTTTTTGTTTAGAATTAGCTTGATGACCTAAGATGTTATTCTGGCATAAAATGGAAAAGATAAAGGAACTTCTTTCTGCTTCCTATTTTTAAAATAGTTTTCTGTTTCACTGAAAAAACAGTTTGATCAAACACATGATGTTTGGGACATCTAGGGAAGTGTTACAAACGGCCTTGGGGACAAAAAGGGAAACTGACCTATCCTGACATACACAGAGGTGTATGAGAGAAGGGTTAGAGAGCTGTTGAAGTCTAAAGCATGGCATGAAGAACTCTTCATATGAAAGGCAAGAGAAAACCAGAAATAAAGCAAACTTACTAAAAGACAGGATAATTAAAGAGGAATCCCTTGGAAGATGTTGAAATAGGAGAAAAATCCTCCTGCTGCTTTTTTCAGTTAGGTGCGTGGAGTTTGATAACCAAGCTAGAACAGCAGTTGCAGTGGTAAGAACACTTTCCTATTAGCCTTTACCTTGAACAATATAGATCTTCCGATGCTAGATTGCTATTTTGAAACGCTCAGTCTGTATCTGACCTGAAAAAGAAAAAAAGTTTAAAAAAGGAATAGGATTGATATTCAGGCTCTCCAAACAGAAAAATCTCTTGAAAAATGCTTCTAATGTGCTGAAGCTCAGCTGTTACCAAGACAAGGGTTGAGGTCATCTTCTGACATTTTCCAGAAGTCAGACAAATGTCTCCTTTGGTTAGGAATGAATCAAAATACTCCCATCTATTATAAGGAATCTCTCGAGTGACCATCTCTTCAATGAAAAAGCATTTGCATCTTTCTGCAACAGGTTTGGTTTTGCCCAGAATTACAAGGACTGAAAGGAGCTATGGACACTGACTTTAAAACTGCAAGCTCTGCACATATCACTGCAACTTTGAGACTAGTTATGAAGGAATAACTTGGAATATATGATGACTGAAACTGTATGAACTGTAGCCTAGACCTAAAGATATACAAGAACAAAAGCTGCTGGTTGTTTGTGGTGTTTTGTGTGGTGTGGTTTTTTTTTTGTTCATTTGTTTTGGTTTTTTTTTGTTTGTTTGTTCTGTTTTTTTCTGGGAAATGACCCTATATCTCTCTTGAAATCTACCATAGAGGTTTCAGAAATTATTTGATAGTGTTGCAGCCAGTGGTGGTTTGTTAAGCATGTCTAGCATGTTGCATAATTAAGAGAAAAAAAATCACATCTATCAGTATTATAGGTGTGCTAGTAAGCCTGCGCATGAACACAGTCTTCACCACCAGGACCAATCATTACTCAACTGTATTTTTCAGTCATGAAGTGTTATAGGTGAAGCTCTTGTTTATTTTTCGTTATTCTCAGTGACTCTACTTGCATTGACTTCTTGCCAGCTTCTACCACTTTCAGCCACCTCCGTGTTCCCTCTGCAGCTGTTAGGGGGTGGGAGAGCTGCTCTGATCATTGTTTCTGAAACAGATTTTTCTTTCTCTTATTTTTTTTTTTTTCTCCAGCCCCCATCATCTTTACCTTTTAGGGAATATTCTTGATTAACATGAAACAAAAAAATAGGCAGTATTCTACCACAGTATGTGTGCTTGTTGAGGTGTTTGAAGTAGTATATTGACTGTAATATGATCCATTTGAAAAATAGTTTTGACTCCTGAAAGGAGGGCATTTCAAACCTCTGGAGACTTAAACTGTTGCTTAAGACTGTGTGTCAACTGCCTCCTGCTCCCAAAGTGTGGATACTGTGGTCTGTCATTAAAGAACAGCAATTCTCTTCCCTACAAGAACTGAACTACTTGAAAGCTCTGCTTTGCCTTTGCAGACAAATACTGGATAAACTTAGACAAATATTTATTTGTGCTTTCTAAACTGTAGCAGTAGCATGTTGACAGACTGGGGAAAAAAAGTGACATCCAGCTAGGTGATAAGTCATTAGCTTGCCCTGTGGCATAGCAGGAGTTACTTTTAACTTGCTGGGCTCAGTCAGCTTCGACATGAGTGTTACTTCTGCTTTCTAATATTTTCTGACATTAATGTGTAGTGTTTGATTTGTTATGTCAACCTATGTATGAGTTTGACATATAATGTGTACTTTTTTTGTCACACATTTTAAATGACTTGTTTAAATAGCCTTAGCAACAGATGGCTTGGTTGACAGCACAAAGTAGTTGCTGGAACTGCAAAACCCACAGAATTTGGGTAATTCAGCACATTTGATACTTTTAACTCCTATCATATCTTTCTACTTGAAGGTTTTTAAATGTATAATTACCTGGTGAAAGCAACCTTGAATGTTACCTTTTGGGCTTGATTGCATTTTGAAAGTTTTTTCCTCCTAGTGCTGTATCAGATATGTTTTAAGGCTGCTCTGTGTTAATTAGGGCACACTTCGAGCTGTCTATCTGCTATTGTTACAAGGTATTGCCACTCCCTCCACCTACATGATCTGCAGAGTGCAGAGTAATACAGCATTACAAGCAGACTTGAAATACAGTACAGCAAAGTGAAGCTGAAAGGACGTATTCTTCCCTTTGAACCTCTTTTGTTATCCCGTGGATAGCTGAAAATAATTAGCAATTCTGATTTTCATTTTTAAATTAACTTTTCAGCCAGTCTGTTTTCTTTAAGGAGTTGTTATATAAAGCATGCATGTAAAACGCTTGTTTGAGTTAAAGGCAGCTATCAGTGAATGATTCATGTTTACTTTTAGTGTTTCCACACGTGACACCCAAAGGAATTAATGGCATAGACTTTAAAGGAGAAGCTATAACTTTCAAGGCAACAACTGCTGGCATCCTTGCTACACTCTCTCATTGCATTGAACTCATGGTAAAACGTGAAGAAAGCTGGCAAAAAAGACTAGATAAGGTAAGATCGTTTTTCCTTAAAAAAAAAAAAAAAAGTTTCTTTAACTTGAAATTTCAGATCAGCTATTGTTAACTTTCAGTTGTTGCTTTTATTTTTATGTACAACATTTATTAATTTTAGGTGCTTTTATTACTACTATAAAATGTTAAAGCCTCATCTTGACTAATGGTATAGTAACATAATTCATCTTAGTCTTTCTTTTCCCAACTGTCATTCACATAGATATGAAAAAATATAGGACTGCTATATAGAGAACTTGACAGTATTCTGTAGTAAGAAGCGTATTGCTTGCAGTCTTCTGAAAGAAACCTAATTTTCCATGCCTGCAAAACAATGTACAAATCCCTGAAAATGTTTTTAATTGTGATAAAAGATGGTGACAGTACTGGGTAAAACAAACAGTTCTAACTTCAAATATCTCTTTAAGATAGAGTGATTTCACTTTCCTTTTGGAGATTGAAGAAATTAAGTAATGATTTATACTAATTCATTACAATTTTTCACTTCGTGGTATTAAAATAACTTCTTGTAATGACAGCGTTAGTTTGTGCTAATCCCGCTCAACCACTATAGCAATGCAAAAAGAGCACTGCCTTCTTTCTTGATATGTGCTGGAGGAATGGCTAGGTTGTTGCTTCAGGCTTTCATTTCTAGAGTCTTGCCATCACTGGCTGGTGTCCTGTACAGTCCTCTAGACGTTGTTGTCCCTTGTTCTTCATTTAACATGTTTCCATGTGGTGTATATCACACTTCAGATCTTACCCCATATATTTTAGTGGTACATGATTCAATGAATGAATGCATTGAGACAAAATACATCCATGTCTGAGTCCTTGCTTCTGCCTCTTGAGTTGTATTTGTCCATATGTCCAAGGCCTGGCCTGGTCTAACTGTATTAAGACTTCTGTCAGCGCTTAATTTGTTACTACTCTACCTAAGTAATTGAGGGACTTACTGTAGATCCAAGACTTGAAGCTTCTTCATAGGCTCATAGGGTAATTCAGGTTGCACTAGAGACCTCAAGAGGCCTCTGTCTCTCTCTCCAACCTCCTGCTTAAAAGGAGGACAGTTTGACATCAGAGTTGGTCATGGCTTTATCAGGTCTGGGTTCAAGTCTCCGAGGCTGGAGACTGCACAGCTTTTATGGGCAGCCTGTTTGTTGCTCAGCTGTTGTTAGAGTGATGAAGTTTTTCCTTATATCCAATGGGAGTAACTCTTATTCCAGAATCTGTCTATTGTTTTTCATCCATGTACTGTAGGCTGCTGTGAAGATTCTGGCACAGTTTCTTTGTGACTTTCTTGGAGATGTTAGAAGGCAACTGTTGGGTTTCCCCCTAAAAGCCTTCTCTTCTCTGGGCTGAGTGAACACAGTTCACTCACTCTTGTTGATGAGACTTTGCTTAGAGGATGGATGAAGTGATTTTTTCTTACCCGTAGGTTAGTATATGTTAATACAGAACAATATGTTAATACAGAACTATAATTCATTTGCATTAGTCGTGTAACTTCTTTATTCTTCTGTGGGGTAACTAAAGCACTTGGTTTTAGCTGCAAGTGATTGAATTCAAACCTAAATTTCATTTTGGGCCTCATGCGACTGATACCATATATTGCATGGGCAAATACATTTTAAAACAAGTCATAAGCTTATTTTCACATGTATTTACAGAAATTAAAATAGGACCTTGTAAAACTTTGCAGGTGTTAAGTTGCTTTGCTTTGGTAGACTTTCAGCTTTTTTTAAAGTCACATTTGTCTATTAAATTTTCAGCATACTGATGGTAAAGCACTTTCATTCTAATATGAAAGAATTGCTTTTAATTTTTATTCATCTAGTTGCTAGCCTTCTGGAAGAGATTTTTATTGAATTAAATAATATAGAAGTATAGGGGGCTTGTCTTGGCTAACAGCTAAATGTCCACTTAGCTGCTCACCACCCACTCAGCAGGATCAGGGGTAAAAATAGAATAAGAAGTCTCATGGGTGAAGAGAAAGACAGGGAGATTGCTTGCTGGTTCTTGTCGTGGCAATAAATTCTTGACTTGGGGAAAATCAATTTGTTGCTGATTTAAAATAGGTCTAGTTAATGGGACAAACCCTAAAACAGGTTTCTTCCCTCATTTCCTAAGCTCAGCTTCAGTCCTTCACTGCAGGACTTTCTACCTGCTACTCGATAGCCCCACACAGTGCAGAGTGATGAATGGGGAGGTTGCAGTCAGTCCAAAACACCTTCATCTCTGCCACTCATTCCTACTCACACTTCTTCACTGATCCGGTGAAGATGCTTTCCATGGGCAACAGTCCTCTGGGAAAAATCTGCTGCATTTTAGGTCCTTCACAGGACACAGTTGGGAAGTGGAAGTGTCCCTCTGCTCTAGCACGAGGTCCTCCATAGCTTGCGATGTTGATATGTTCTCTGCCGTGGAGCTGCTCCTCCTCCTTTTCCAGCCTTCACGTTTCCTCTGTAACTAGGGGCCTGGGCAAAAAACACTGCTCTGTCATCTGATAAATAGAAGTGGGGGGAGAATGGTGTTGATCTGTGCACTGTTGCTTTACTTGAATAGGTGTGTAAACTGCCCTGAAAAGGCAGTAAATATTGTAAGATAAAGTTCAGAATACCTTCTCTAGGAGAGATTAGAGGGGGAAATTACATGAAATTTGGCAGCTGTTTGTGTTTGTAAAGCCCCTGGGAGGGTTTTAGAGCTCCTACAATTCTGTCTAGTGCCAGACTCTAAAAGACCATCATCTAGCAGAGTTGAAAGGGATAGCATCAAGTGATCCTTTGTGTCAGGAGATTCATGTCCCTGGCTCTGTGCTCTCTGGGTTTGTCAGAGGAAGAACAGGATCTGTCAGTAGCTAAAATCAATGAGTGTTTTACAAGTAGTATAAGTACCACTGTAATCCACCTCACTTTCCTCTCCATCCTCTTCACTCCACTAGCTTTGGAACTGCCTTTTACTTAACAGCAACACGCTAAGGTGATTGGTCTCAAGCCTCACAAAATTATATAGCCTCCATCTTGTAAGAGGTTAGTTTAGCCTAAAGGTGCAAGATAGATTTGTGTCTGCTGTGTTTGAAGCAAGTAAGTTTCAAAATTACAGCTGTCCTAAAAAAACCCTCTCATATTAAAAAAGCTCAAGGTCAGTAGAACTTGTTGAATCTGGAAGTGGCTTCAGTTTGACTAGAAATGAGTACAGTGTTATGAAGTGAGTATCTTTCTCTATAACACCTCCTTTTTTTCTAAATAAAAGAAATAGTTTGCAGTTAAAATCTAGTGGTTGGAAACTATTTCTAAACCTTTGAAAATAATTATTA
Organism: Merops nubicus; assembly: GCF_000691845.1. NCBI lineage: Eukaryota > Metazoa > Chordata > Aves > Coraciiformes > Meropidae > Merops > Merops nubicus. The sequence continues at coordinate 35,976 of NW_008602112.1, forward strand.
TAAAAATGGCTTTTAATTTTTAAGGAGACTGTTAAAATAATAGACTTAAAAATTGTAATTTTAGAATTCTATATTTAGTTTTCTTTTTGTTAGCTAACCAGTCAGATGGCTAGAATAAAATTAATACAAAAGCATGTAATGTTATCTAAAGGTAATTTTAGTTACAGCTCTGCTTTCAACCTTTTAACTGTTAAATCTTGAGCTTGGCTTATTATTTTTCAGTATATTTTTCAGTAGGATCTCATGAATGTATTTTAAAATTGACTTCTCTCAAAATGGATAAACAGAGAAAGGATTTAATCTCTAGTTTTTGGTCCATTGTTTTATTTGCAACAAAATCCTTGTGATGCTTTTCTTGTTGTCTTGACTACAGCAGCATTTTTCTATTCTTGTTTCCTTTGGTCTTACTAATTGTTATTAATGAGCAAACTTACCTTCTGAATGTTAATGTGAAATTTAACCTTAAGATTAATATGTTTATATAGATTATTTTATTTTTTACAATTGTAACTTAAATATCTTAATAAATTTTACAGCATTTTAATACACCAGTAATTTTTCTTGTGTGCAATCAGTTTTCCGATTTCTGCCTTATTTAATGTTGTTGCCAAGAGAACCAGGCAGATTTGAAGACTTGTCTTTTGACACATGTAAATTATCACTAATTTGCAGACTGAAGTACCAAAAGTGTGAGGATTTGGGATGAGTGGAAAGAGGAGTTGTGTTTCAGTGAAGTTTTTGTTTGTTTTTCATTCCAAGTGTTCTTGTAAAAAGTCTATGTTTTCTCTTAAGGACTTACATGAAGACATGCTTTATGCATCTTCATGACTCTCTAGTTAATTTTTTAAAAGTTATACATGCAAATTCTTTTTTTTTTTTTAAGCCCTACATTCACAAGTAAAGGCAATAGTGTCTTCATCTGCATGCTTTTTTTTTTTTTTACCTAAGAATTTTCCTGTGGAAAACTATACTACTTTGTTTTACATCTAAGCTGTTGCTTTAATTTTCAAACTTTTCTGTAGAAACTGGAAAATGTGTGCCAGAGTGAATCTTATCACCAAATTCCCAGTTGGTAAACTGAGCCTTTCAGTATTGCTTCAGGGCTTTCCACTGTATCTTTAAAGTTCAAATTGAGTTGCTGAATAATTATATCTGGAAGTAGTAGTGTGTGGTGTCCAGTTGTCACCCATAAATATTAGCTTTCTTCCACCTGAAGTGATTCTGAAAGGGGACAGAGAAACATCTTACATACTAAAGCTGAATTCTGCAAGAATTTCAGAAGTGTTTATAGCTTTTTCATGGAGAAGATCTGTCAGTATGTAGAATTTACAGAGGAAATTAGATTTAATTTGATTCTGGCACTGCTACATTTTTGTTCAAAGTATATGATATAGGCATCATTAGTGGCTCCAGTGTAGTCACACGCCTATTATGGGAGAATGGTGTTGAGCTGTTAGTCACTGCATGGAGCTGACAAAATGATTCACATTGATCCAGCACCAGCTTATTATAGGTACAAACTTGCATGCTGTGACTCATTACTATCTCACCACATTCAACAAGTTAGCTCCTCCCCAGTTTTACTTTTCACCCTCTTTTATCACTGCCCAAACATCTCTATCGAGGTTTATGTCACTGTCAATCAGATACAAAGTCTGACCTTCAGTGAACCATGAATACCTGTGGTTAAACTAGATGCCAGTTTTTGTGTGCTGATCTTGTTTCTTCCACATGAATTAAAGACTGTGTGCTCAAGGTAGCTAACTTCCCAGGCTTTGTATTATATACGCATGGATATGGGCACCTACAATGCATGCGTGCAAATAAATTCAGAACATTGGCAGCTCTGCAATTCTTACTTGGAAAAAAAACCCAATATTCATCATTCCATTGATTGGCATGTTGACTACTGTCAGTAAATTCATTCTTACTGCATCAAATGATCATGTAATTTCACAGGAGACAGAGAAGAGGAGAAGAATTGAGGAAGCATACAAAAATGCTCTGACAGAATTGAAGAAAAAGTCCCACTTTGGAGGGCCAGACTATGAGGTACAGAACCTGCTTTTGAAATGTTTAAAAATGTTACAATTTTTAAATAATCTTTTGTTTCTTTAAGTGGGGGGAGGGCATTGTAAATGAAGGTGTTTGGTTTGTGCAAGCGTGTTAATGCCACTTTTATTTTTCCACCTTGGAAACTGAAGAATGTATGAAGAATCTGTCACTGATTTTTTTTAAGAATGGAAGTCTGTATTCATGTCAGGCTTCCATGTTCTATTTTTGTCTAGAGCATTTTGCTTACAGATATTTCTGCTGGTTTGTTATTGTTTCTTGTACATTTGATACTGTTTATATGAACTAGTCTTGTACTTTGCATTTTTAGTGATTCAGCTATATAGATGTGTAAACCAAATATAAAAACTCTGATTGCAGAGGCAGTCATAGAATCAGAAGTTTAACTTGAATTAATTTTTAACTTTTCACTGTCATGTCAAATTGTCTTCACAAATTCAGTGATTTCAGGTTCTTTTAATCTCCTAAGTTGCATATTTTGGTGGCTTCCTCCTCAGTGAGGCATTTAGTAAAATTCTAAGATGCTTAAACCACCTTATGGGGTTTCTAACACACCTGTAATACCATTTGCATAGTTTTTAAGACTTGACCCTTTCATGTACGTTAATCAAACATGTTTCTACTTAAAAATCATAGCCTGAGAAATAGTACCAATATGTTGAGATATTTAAAAGATACTTGAGCATAGGTTCTCTTTGACTGAGGCATACACTGTAAAAGAAAAAGATGGTTAGGAAGTTGGGCTTTTTCTACCTGATTATGAACCCAGCTGCTTCTCCCAGGTATCCTTGTTGTGAGGTAGTTTGTTGAAATTTGCTGGACTAGCTTGTTTTACAATACAGTAAAAGTAGTAAACCTGATTTTCTGAAATTACTAATTTACTTAGGAGGCTCAGGTTTTTAATAGTTGACTCAACTGTGCCTGCTGTTTAGTGTTAAATTATTCTTTCCAAGAATTTTCAATAGTCGTCCCCAGAATTGTGTTTTCTTGTTATATTTTGAGTACGTCTGAAATCTGCCCTAAGGCACTGGAATACTTGGAAGGAATCTAACTACACAATTATGTTAATATGTGTACTTTGCTGACACGCTGTAAACATTTTTTAAGAGAAGACATATGTTAATTAAAACCTAAATCGGATGTCAGAGCATATTGACACTGTTACTCAGTTTCCTGGTTTTTTTTCTTCTTTATACAGCCATCCCTAAACTGTAGCTAGAGAGAGTAACTTCCTTTAACAAGTATGGTTTTCAGAGGGTTCGTCATCTAAGAATATTGATGAAAAGGTTTGAGGCCTATAGAAGAAATTTGCTTTCACCAGTTACATGCATATAAAAATATGTAATTCTAATATTAAACCAAAATAGGACTCTCATGTCTCCAAAATTTTGAGCTAGTTTTGTTCCTTTTGCCCTAGGAGGGTCCTAATAGTCTGATTAATGAAGAAGAATTCTTTGATGCTGTTGAAGCTGCTCTCGATAGACAGGATAAAATGGAAGAACAGGTACTGATACTTAAAATTGTCTTAATGATGGGGGAACATCATGGGAGACTTCTGTGACTTAAACTCAGTCCAGCGGTGCATCTCCTGAAGCTCTAGATGTTCTGACACTGATAAGGGGAATTTGATTAATATTTTTAGAGTTAAATATTGTTGCTTGACACTAATTTTGAGAAAGTGACTTCACAGCTTACACAGAAGAGGATAATATAAGTGTTAAGGTAACGGAGTGTCTTGTAGTTTCTAATTCCTAAGTAAATGTCATCTATAAAACTTACCGTTGTATGTCGCTGTTGCCCTGTGCAGGTAAGAATATCAAACACTGCAGCTATTTCTCAAAACCTAATTACTGTTCTGAAATTTCATTTGACTCTAGCAGTATGTGAAATAGAAAAGACAAGAGTTCTGCTGATGTTTGGTTTTATTTTAAAATTACCTAGGCTCTGGCTACTTCTGTAACTCATTTCTTGAATATACTCCAGTGACAAGGAACAAAAAGCAAGAAGGTGCATGTGAGGAAATACACAGAGTATGAGAATGTGCAACAGTATATAAAACGAGAGGCAGTAACAAAGTGTGCATGTTTTCTCTTAGAAACGTTTTTGGCTTATGAATAAAGTGAATACAATGGCTTGGTTAAGAGTTAGAAGGCTTTCCAGTGGAGAAATCCAACAGTGTTTATCTGTGTTGGACTCCCTTAGTGGAGAGTGAAAGTTTTGAGTGACTGTTATACTACTACTAGATGGAACTTTAACATCGCCTCTCTGTTCTCCTTAACTCAGAATCCCACCTTGAAATACAAATTCAGCCTTCAGGCCCATTCACTTACTGAGAATTCCATCAGGATGACAGCTTCATGCCTGTCATGCACAGTATTAGTTGTATGCACTGTGTCAATTGAGGATGAATCACTGTTTCATAGTCCACCAAGTAGCACCTGACTGCTACTAATTGAGCCTGTTTTGTTGCAGTCCCAAAGTGAAAAGGTTAGATTACACTGGCCAACATCCTTGCCTTCTGGAGATGCATATTCTGCTGTGGGGAATCACCGATTTGTCCAAAAGGTAAGATTTTTCTCGTGATCTCCTCTGAATAATGCGCTGACCTGTGGTCTTTCTATGTAGTATTTTGTATAGGTAGGTGAGATTTTTATTTAAGGTGTTTTTAGTAACTTCCAATGGTTTACTTATTTTCAAATTATGTAGCTGGAGTTAGAGGAGGACTGTTTCTTGTCTTGGCTTGAAAAATACTGATTTGAATGTCTATTCAGAATGCTCTTGACTTGTATCAAGCTTGTCAGTTAGATAATGAAGGAGAAATCCCAACTTGCTAACCTCAGCGTTTTTAAGATAGCTTCACCAAAATTCATTGAACTGATCTACAAAAAAAAACAAAAACCACCACAAAAAAAAACCAAACCCACACCACTAAACAAAAAACAGTTGCTTGTATCAGGATTAGCTGACTTTTTTTTTTTTTTAGTGTGCTACTGGAAACACTGTGTTCCTCTTAAGGCTACAGTGGGAGCATAATACATAATAGGTGCATGAAATCAGCATTCGCTGCTGTGCTTGCTGCTTATGGTGCTTTTGTTTTCCTTTTCTTCATTATCTTGTGCTTGCAAGTTGGTACTGAATGCTCTGTTGTGCCTTTGTTCTGATTACTTGGTTTTTTCTTTGTCTGTCTCTGGTAGCCCTATAGTCGCTCTTCCTCCATGTCTTCCATTGATCTAGTCAGTGCCTCTGATGATGTTCACAGATTCAGCGCCCAGGTACTGTACTAATGTGTAGAGTGGGGGTTGCATATCTTTGCTGTATTTCATCCTCTTCTCTAGAACCTGGGTTTTTTGTTACATAACTCACTGCTTGCTTTAAACTAGAACATCGAGACAAACAAAGGAGTTCTCTATTCCTGTACTAAATGATTGCCTTTTTACATCCAGCTTGCATGCATATCACTTGTGCAGAGGCCCAAATATTGTGAAATTCTTGGATTTAATTCAGTAGCTTTAATAAAAATGCCTACAGTTTGAAAATTTTGCATTTCAGATTATAATAAAAGTAGGGTAACATGTTTTGTGTGGGTTGGAGATGGTCTTTGCTTCAAATTTCATAGTTTCTGTTGCTTTTAAATCAAAGGTTTGATTTTTGTCTTTAACTTTTGTTCACAATGACATCATGATACTAAATGCTAAAGGCCACTTTTACCATTTTTTAGCTCTGCAGTGACGTTTATTACTGAAAGGTCACAGAGTTGGCAGACAAGATTGTGGGTATGAGAATTTTTACTGAAGAGTTTCAATATATTCACTTATCATTCAGAAAATCAGTCTGACATCCTGAATATGTCAATGTAGTCATAGTGACATATGCCAGTAATGTACAAAATTACTCTAGGTACAGGTTAGAGTAGAATTAGATGAGTTCACTTGTTTGCTTTTTAGTCTCAAAATAAGTTGTTCAAACATGGCATTCAGGCCAGTAGTTTCCCTCTGCTGTGGTCCATATGTGATTGTGAATATGGAGCTTCCTTCTGGGATCTGTTTGTAGCTTTTTTTAAATTACTAACTAGTGCTGCAAGCAAACTGCTTTTTCAGTTAGAAAAATGTTTGGTTTTTTTTTAACAAAGCACGGAACAGTACCACCTGCAGACCTTACTACCAGTTTTGTGAGCAGGACCCTAACACTTAAGGACTTACTTGTTGGACTGCAATCCCAACACTTGCCTTGACCTTTTGCAGTCACTTAATTTCTGAAATTTGAACTTGCCCCAAGGGATGAAGTATGCAGGTCATATAGTACAGCATTGATAGGCTCAGCTCTGAATTTACTTTTTTACTTTCCTCCTAGAGTAAAGTTAGTTTTTCAAGTTCATTTTTGTTTGGAAGGAGAGTGGAAATTAAGTAGTAGAAAGCAAGTTAAGGCGGGAACCAGTTGTCTGTCAGGCTCTGGGTACATGGGCTGTTCAGTGTAAGGGAAACTCATAGTTGCTAAAATATGCAGGCCTCCTCATTTTCACCTCTTCTGTGCCTGTGATAACATTTGTGCATTCATATGATAAACTTGAGCAGTAGTGTGGCTAAAAACCTAACCATTTAAAGCCAAACTTGGCATGGACCAGGTCCTTATCACAGTAACATAAATTCAGGTTAAGGGCCAGGATCAAATACAGTAGAGTCAAGTTGTTGCTCTTTTCAGGTACAGCATGAATGTTACTCTGTTGAAGTTACTACTGAGTGCGTTTGAATGCAGTTTCAGGTTAATGGACTCACTGCAGAAAGGATTATCTTCTTAACTTATGGGAAACTACTCTCCCTACATATATCCCCAGCCCCCAGCTATTTTCCCTAGAGCAAATTTTTTCCAGATTAACGAATCAGACCACCTGCTCTGGGGCTTCATTGCTACTGAACAAGCAGACAAAGGAAACAGAGAGCATGAAGAAAAAAGCAACATACCCTCTTTTGTTGGTAGCCTGCTATGGATCTTATCAATATGAAATGGGACTCTGTTACCAGGCCGAGGATTTTGCTTTTGGAAAGGCAAGCTAGTATCTTGATTCTGAAGAAATGGGACTTTTTTGTAGCCTTCATTGATACAAAGGGAATTTTGGTATCAGTAAAAGGTCAAGTAGAAACTTTCAGCATTTTTTTTAAGGTTGAGTAGTATAAACATGCATTCTGGTGGGAGCTGGTTCTTCAGTGTGCCTCTACAAAGCCATTAATTTGTCTCTGCCAGGTGAGTGGGAGGCTGTGGGCTTAAAACACTGTGGATGTTTTGCTGACCACTTTCTCTTAAAGGACTATCAGTTTTTAAAACAGATGGAGCTGTTCTGAGGGCCTTTAAAATTAAGAACTTCCCACTTAATGTTGAGGGCAGGGCTGCACAGCATACAAGTTACAAGTATTTTTGCAGACCCTGCCTGTAGCCTGGCAAAAACACAGAGGTAATAGTGAGGCATCTCCAGTGGGAAAGAAGATGTAAATCTTGACTCTCTGCCTCTGAAAGAGGTGCAGGGTGAGAGTGACCAGTGCAGTAACTAGTGCCTGGATTACATACAGCTGGGACAGGTAGCACACAAAAGGCAGTTGTAGGTACTGCAATTCCTTGCTGAAGCAGAAGTGAGAAACCATTTAGACTGCACTCCTGTGGGTGCCTCTTTCTCTTCTTTGCTTGCTATTCCATTTTGCATGTAGCATAAAGCAGCATAAGAGAAAGCAAATGTGTAAAAGCTAGCTTTGTCCTTAGTGGATTAGGAGCTAGGGGACAAGAGACCCAGGGACCTGAAGGTGTTGCAGGTAAATGTTGGGAGCATGGTAAGGGTTCCTTTCTGAAAGAAGTGTGACCTAGAGCTAGTAAATTGAATATTTAAATAGCCTACTTTCTTACATGATTTGTATTGTACTGTCATTGTTTCACTGGGGGGGAAAAAAAAACTTTAGTTGGAAACCTGCTAGTAACTCACAGGAAGAGATGGCCTGTCTCAAAGCAGAAACACAAATCTTGTGGATAATTTTATTTCATTTTAACTCAAAACCTAAACAAACAAACAAAAAAAGAAAACTACCAAAACTGGACTGATAGCTTTGCATTCTGTAAAGAAATTTGTAGTTAAGGTAAACTGAGATTTCCATCTAATGGATTTTATGTTGGACTTTGAGGATTTTTACTTGATTCAGTTACCTTTTTGCTTCCTGATCCTAGGTGTATTGCCCATGGAATATGTAGCACAAACAAAATTACTGCTTTAAATTATAAGTAAATAAAATTTTTCAGTTCTATATTGTATCAGAAAAATATTAAGTATTCTTTAATTATGCTTTCTACTTATAGTACTTGCTAAAATGTACGTTTTATATAATATATGCACGCTAGGCTTCATACTTTGTAAGCGGTGCAAAACCACTTAGGAGTTCAGGCTGTTAATCTTGTGATTGTGAACTCAGACTAATCCTTGTGCTGGTCAATAAACTAACCTTTGCTTGTAATGATTTCATTTTTGGAAAAAAAATACATTAGTAATTCAGGTAAATTTCGCTTTTGCTGTGACAGTCTTTAGTAGTCACCCACCTTTTGGGTGGAAAAAAGATATGAAAGTGTTTCTGGTACTTACATTATCTAGCAGTGGATACATTATTTTTTTGCTTCTATTTTATTGGAGGGGAGTGGGATTTGGAAGAGAGTAGGGAACCAAAGAAATAGAATGAGGTTGTACATTTAAAATAAAAATCCATTTCCTACACCAGCACCTATTTTCATGCACATTATATTTTAAAAATGATGTATTCACATAGCCTATATAAATGTATCAAATATTTGGCCTTTAAAAAAAGCACACAACTGTCTAGCTAAATAATTTCTAAATTAGTATTTTATAATAGAGTCTCTGTATCATATTTTTTTTTTAAGTAAGCATTTCTGTTTTCTAGCTAACAATTGTGCAAAGATGCTAATGAAACAGAATAAGATGCTTTGCTTATTAATGTTTCCTCCACTGTTCTGGGCAATATGACTTTTGATACGCAATTGCTCTTCTAGAGCTTGTCTGTCTTCTGCCCCATCCCCCCGACCTTTCCTCATCTTTTTAAGTACACTTCAGTGAATATCATATGGTGTATCGTAATTATTTTTAGAGACACCTGAAATAAGTTCCTATATGCTGAAATAAAACTGTGTCATAGGTAGACATAGTGTGACAGTTTAGAGGTGCAAAGGAAGGATAGGAAGTACAGGAAGAATGAAGCTGGAAGTTGAATCAAGATCTTGGCTTTTTTTTTCTGGAGGGCAGAAGTATCTTCTTTTCCTTAACCTGTAATAGAAAGCTCTGTTGCCCAAATTCAGGTCCTTCCCAGGATTTGACTTGTGGCTTCCAGTACCAGTACAGTCTCTACTCAGGAAGATGGAAGGAATGAATTAAAAACACCTTTTTTTTTTTTTTTTTTTTTTTCGTTTAAAGGTGGAAGAGATGGTAAAAAACCACATGACATACTCCTTGCAAGATGTAGGAGGAGATGCCAATTGGCAGCTAGTGGTAGAAGAAGGAGAAATGAAGGTAAACATTTGGGGTTTTGTTTAATTGATGTGAGATGATATGCTGTGATTACAGATACCTTCAGTCTGGTGGACTGAGCAATGTTAGGTTTACTGTTGAACTCTATGATCTTAAGGGTCTGTTCCAACCTAAATGATTGCATGGTTGTCTGGAAGTACTATCACTCCACAGTTATACTGTTAAAACTTCTCTCAGAATAACATTAAGTTAGGACTGGAGTCCACAAGAGCTGTGGCTTCCAGTGTGTTTACTCATACAAAATCCTGTGTAAGTCTTGCAAAAGCTTTGTCTTTGCAGATTCCCTTCTCATCCCTCCTGTTTAAAACTTGGTATTAAAATGATCTATACATGTATTGTACAAAAATGTTAGAGTAGCAATTTACTGTGTTGTCGTCTCTACTGTGCTTGTGTCAGTCCTTGTCTATAGAGATAAATAAGGCAGCTTAATCATTTTTGGAGTAGAGATTTTTAAGTAGTACTATTTTAATGTGAGTTGCCATGTAAGAATATCTGCATTGATAGTTACTAGGGAACACTGACGTGGCAAAGTATTCATGTATCAGTTTTCTAGCTGTGTTTTTTAAAAAGGTATGAAATTTTAAACAATTAAAGAATGAACAGTTTTGACAGTTTCTGCTCTTTATTTCTTTCCATGTGTTTGACTACAGGTATACAGAAGAGAGGTGGAAGAGAATGGCATAGTTTTAGATCCTTTGAAAGCAACCCATGCTGTTAAAGGGGTAACAGGTCACGAAGTTTGCCACTACTTCTGGAATGTTGATGTTCGTAATGACTGGGAAAGTAAGGACCTGATTCTTAAACTTCGTCTATTTTTCAGCAAGGATATTTTTTATAACATTGACCTAATACCTGTGCATTTTTACTGATGGATTTTTTTTTTTCCCCTTCTCTTTTAGCAACAATTGAAAATTTCCATGTTGTGGAAAATTTAGCTGATAATGCAATCATCATTTACCAGACACATAAGGTAATAACACTTCAGCCGTATGCATACCTTACTGAGACAGTGTGAGGCACGTGTGTTCCAATCTTATTCTGTATACTTTAACGGATTAACAATTTAAAACACTGTTCAGAATAACATTTCAGAACCAAGTTCTCTATTGAACTGCAACATTGTCAATTTTTCAAACTTGTCTCGAGAGCATAATTGGTTGTGTGTGTTTCTGATAGAGCTTGTAATAACAAATGAAGACTGTTTTTAATCTCTAAACCGGCAAGGCCAAGAGTCATCTGAAGCAAAGAGTAGCAGTATAAATGGACACTGACTACAAGAAAGAGACCTAGACCCATGTATTGTCTGTCTTCTTGCAATAATGCAAGCTATTGTTGACCACAGTTAGTTGACATACACATTTGCATTATGAGGTACAACTGATAGTACAACATTGCGTCTTGTCATTTCACTATGTTTTTTTTCCCCTGGCCATCAGTTCTGGTGTAAATTTATTAAAATGTTCATTTGAATCATAACCAAACAGCTGTAACTTAAAGGTTCAAAAAAAATGGGAGTGGACTGTAGGGATGCATCTTTAATCTTGGATGATTCCAAATATTAGCGTACTCAAGTATTTTTCTTTGGCGATTTTACTAGTCATGTGGTCACCTTAAAATTTCTGTAAGAGAGGACTCGTGGTTTTGAGTAAGACAATCATGTGAACTGTAGAGTGTTATGATAAAAGCTAGCTTCTTTTCCTTTTGGGTGTCAGGAAAATGGCTTTTGAATATCTTCTTATTTCATCAGACATTTTGTTTCTGAAACTTGTCTGTCTACTGAAATAGTACCTTTTTGAAATAATACTTGTTTTAATACTTCTCTCTCTGTCTCTGTCCCCCTCTATGGAGACAAAGTTAATTGTAGATGCATCTATGTATACTTGATGACTAGCTCGGTTTGTAGCTTACAAGTATTAATTATAATGTAAACCTGAGGTTGAGGGAACAAGAGGGAACTGCCTCTTCCTGTCCTGTTTCACTACTAAAAAAGTCATTGCAGCTTGGCTTTCTACATTTCAAGGTCTTAAACTTGTGCTTTAAATTTTTTTTTAAATGAAGTGCAGCCATATAACCTGATACACATGTGTACAACAGCTATGTTCTGTTTCAGTTGTGAAAGTGAAAACTTGAAGAAACTTTTACTTAAATAAGTAACCACTGATGTGGTTTGCCTTGCTTGTTTTTTCCTTTATCTAAGGATAGGAAGTAATTAATTTGCAAAACTGGAAAAGCTTATATTCAGGTGTTTCTCCGCAGAGGGTTTGGCCAGCTTCTCAGAGGGATGTGCTTTATTTGTCTGCCATCAGAAAGATACCAGCATTCAGTGAAAATGACCCAGAGACATGGATTGTGTGCAATTTCTCTGTAGAACATGACAGTGCTCCTGTAAGTATTATTTTCATTCTGTCAAGTTCTGCTTTTAAGAAAACATTTTTCTGTTACGTGGTAGTGCACGTGCAATACTAGTGTGAGGGAGGTGGTGGAATTATGCAAAAATACAGCTTCCTTAAGCCAGGTGATACCGTGACCTGATGAAGGCAATCTGAGCCAAAAGCTTTCTTGCCTTATCATAATGGTTGGCAGTTCTAAGGTGCTGCAGCAGAATAGAAGCAAAATTTTGGAGTTGGGAAAATAAAGAATTGAGATTATTTTTGTATGAAAGCAAATCAATAACTTTTCACTATTGTCAGATACAGGAGTAGGCTTATATAATTATACATGCAGAATGTGTTAAACCTCCATTCTACACAGTTCTGCCTTGCTTCTGTCAGGCAGTAGAAATGATTGTTTTCTTTGGAGTATCTCTGTACTGATTGCTATGCAGTAGCCTACTTACTAAAAGTTACTAACTGGTATTTGTAAATATCGATAAACATTCCTTAAATGTTTCTTTACTCATTTGTCGTAGTGATGGAAGTAATTCACTTGTTACATGTGTTGTTAAGCAAGCAGAAACCTGAGATTCAAGAACTTTAGTGTAATCCTTTCCCTATTCACCATGTACCTTTCATTTCTCTAACATTCATGTTACACCCATGTAGTGGTCAAATACGAACTCTCAGAAACACAGCTTCTGGAGTGTCTCAGACTTCATACTAAATTAAAATGTTACTAGTTGAGTATGCTGAACAAATGTGGCTCGAGGCTTACAAATGTTTCATTTTTTTGGCAGCTGAACAATCGCTGTGTCCGTGCCAAAATAAATATTGCTATGATTTGTCAGACGTTAGTAAGCCCACCAGAGGGGAACAAAGAAATAAGTAGGGACAACATCCTATGCAAGATTACATATGTAGCTAATGGTAAGTCTGAATTTTTTTCAGTATGACATTAATGATGTATGCTAATTCTGGGGAGCTGGATACTGGTAAAAAAAAAAAAAAGTTTTCTATTACATAGGGCATCACACTGGTGGGCTTCGTGTTCAAATAGACTTGAATTAATGTGCTACATGAATCAGTGAATGGAATCATTCATTGTGCAGCATTCTGGGAGAAATAAATGGAAGTGGTTTGTAGCTCAGTCTAAGTACAGAGGCATGGGGTGGTGGAGGATCAGCAGAAGAATGTCTGATACTGGGGTGACTTGGCATAGCTTTTTGTTTCAGTAATCGTATGGTTTTTTTCATGTATTGCTGTGATTTTTTTTTTCCCTGATTGATCTTGTTAGGCTGAAAGCTGCTGTGTTAAGGAGCAAATGCATTTGTATGAGGATGTTTGCAATCTAGTCTACTTTTTCAATTATTTTTATTTGATTGACAGACTCCTTGGTTGACTGAAAAGTTATGAAAGCCAAGCTGTATTATTACTGTACCCAGTATTTAGCAGTGTTTGTACTGTTGGAGCTACAATACTTATTAGCTCCTCTCCTGCAGCTACAAAACACTTCAAAAGTAGCTTGCCTGTGTGTTACTTTTAACCCCCCATTATATGGCTTACTAAAGAGTCAGCCTGAAAAATTGGTTCTGTAAAACTTTGCATATAGAAGTGATGTAGTTTGTATTAAATCCTGTACGAATAATACTATATGATGCTAAACTCTGGTGTAAGCTGCCATGCTTCCTTTTTAGAAGTTTCCCAATTACTGAAAAAAATACAATTTCATTGATAAATCCTGAGTTACAATCATATGGCAAGTGACAGCTTTTTCAGCAAAATACTTGCCCTTGTATATGCACTTGAAATACACTTGAAGTGTATTTCAGAACCAGTTAAAATTTTGTTTAAAAGGCTTTAAATATAATTTGTAAGATGTTGGTGATGTAGCAATTCTTCAGACAAATGCAGCAGTTATTGAAAAGTTAAGACTGATGTCTGTTTTCTTTGAAATAAGTAATTCAACCTTCTTTTTCTGTTGTTTCTTGGAAGTGCTTAGAGAATATCATTTTCCATTTGGGCATTCCCCAGAGACTCAAAACACACCATGCTCAATGTTTTCTAAATAGTGGCATCATATAACGGGACTGAGCTTGAGCATTAAGAGTAGGAAGTGCTACGATACAAGCTGTGAGGGCATTTAAAAAAAAAAAAATCTGTTGGTCATTATTTTTTCCTGTTACTTGAGAAAGAGTTGCAGGATTAAAAAACTTTTTTTTTTTCCCTAGCCTTGAGCAGATTTGCTGTATTTCAATGTCTGTCTTTCTATCTATTTCTAGTGAACCCAGGAGGATGGGCGCCCGCATCAGTGTTACGGGCAGTAGCAAAACGTGAATATCCGAAATTCTTGAAGCGTTTCACATCGTACGTGCAAGAGAAGACAGCAGGAAAGCCTATTTTATTCTAGTATTAGCAGGTACAAGTTCTGTTTTTTCCACTCTTGCTTCAGTGCAGTGTCTGCGCTAGTTTAAAGAGGGTCTGGGCTGGCTCCTGTTTGGGCTGGCGCGAGCTCTCTCAGGGGCAGGCGGGCGTCACGTGGTGCCGTGTGCTCGAGGTGCCCTGTGTGCCTTCAGGCGGAGGGGCCCAGGCCCAGGCGCCGGGACTGTCCCGTGCGGACACCCGCCCTCC
>NW_008602113.1:0-2403 GCF_000691845.1 Merops nubicus
TAGATAGATAGATAGATGGATAGATATAGACACTTACTTATGTATTCCTAGAATGTTTTAGGCTGGAAGGGATCTCAGAGCTCATCAGGTCCCCACAAGCAGGGATGTCTCTACTTGGATCAGGTCACCTAGGCTCCTACCAACCCTGACCTTGAATGACTCCAGGGATGGGGCCTCCACCCCCTCTCTGGGCAGTCGTGGTCTAGCACTCGTAGCTTAAAGAACTTTTTTAGAATGTCAAGTCTAAATCTGTCCTTTTCCTAGTTTAAAACCATCACTCCTTGTCCTAGCCTTACAATTTTGAACAGACCTTCATGGAGGCCCCTCCAGGCACTGGGAGGTCACTGTAATGTCCCCCCAGAGCCTCTTCTCCAGGCTGCACAGCCCCAGCTCCCTCAGCCTGGCCTCATAGGAGAGGGGCTCCAACACCTTGGTGATTTTGGTGGCCCTGCTCCAAGATGTCTACACCTCCTGTGTGCTGGGGCTCCAGAGCTGGACACAGACTCCAGGTGAGGTCTCACAGGGCAGATCTCCTCTCTCCACCTGCTGGCCACGCTGCTTCTGATGCAGCCCAGGATGGGATTGGCCTTTTGGGCTGTGACTGCACACTGGTGGCTCACACCCAGCTATTCATCCAGCAGCACTCCCAGGCCCCTTCCTACAGGACTGCTCTGCAGTGACCCCTCTCCCAGCCTGTACTGATCGTGCTGGTTACCCCAGCCCAGGGGCAGGACCCTGCACTTGGCCTTGTTGAACCTCAGGAGGTTACCCTGAGCAACCTCTCCAGCCTGCCCAGGTCCCTCTGGATGCCCTCCTGTCCCTGTTTATAAACACACACCCCTATTTATGTACACACACAGAGACAGACAAGGCAGAGGGGTGTCAGTAAGTGTAGCTGTGTGTTTGTACACCCAGAAGTGTCTTTTAGGGGTGTTTAGACAGGCACAGGGGTGGCTTTGTGGGTGTCTGTGTAGACACACACACACACAGACACCCAGACACCCCCTCTGAATAACCCCCTCCTCCAGGTATCATGTTTAAACCTCCCCCTGACCCACCCCTGCTGCTGCTGAGCCCCTGGCTGGGAGGGGGGACACCCGGACACCCCTCGGGGGCAGCTCTGGCCCAGCCCAGCCCGTGAGCAATGCTGCTGGAATGCTCCAGGACAAGCAGTTCCTGCCTCTGGCCAGGGCTGAGGAAAACACCCACAGCTGCTTATCGCTTCTGGAAGCGTCAGAGGAGGGGTCAGGGAGTCATGGAATTGTTTTAGTTGGAAGAGGCCTTGAGGATCATGAGTCCAACTCTTCCCCCTGCACTGCCAGGTCACCACTGAAGTCCCTCAGCACAGCTCCACATCTCCTAAAGCCCTCCAGGGAGGGGGACTTCACCACCCCTCAACGACTCAGCTATTTTAACTATCTTCTTTCATTAAAATTCCCACAGATGCAGAGCAGTGTCTCTCTCCACGACTATCCCTGAGCTCTCTCCTCGAGGCCAGCTAAAGGATAATCACAGAATAGTTTGGGTTGGAAGGAATTTTTAAAGGTCATCTAGTCCAACCCATAGATAACCACCTTTAAATTCCTTTAAAACCACAGGAATGAAACACTTTGTGTGATCAACTCTTTACTTGGACCTCAGCAGCAGACCCCAGCACCTTATTTTTGTGTGAGTTGCCACGAGATGTGTAAGAATGAGCTCCAGGGGAGTGCCCAGAGCCCTGGGAGCAGCACAGGACACGTGTGTCCCCTCAGGGGGGTGACACGGGGCAGGGCAGCGTCCCCACGAGCTGCTCCACCAACACAAACCACCCAGTGACCCGTGCACAGCAACTTTTATTCAAAAGCTGTAAAAATAAGCTCTAAACTGTGACTGAGTTTGGCTTCAGCAAACAGCTGGCTCACGACAGACATTGGCAGCAGGGGGAGGGGGTGATGCCCCACGTGTGACCGTGGTGATGTGGCCTGTGCCAGCAGCCTGGGGGAGAAATAGGGCTCAGAGCCCAGGAGAGGCAGACCCAGGGGCTGGATGTGCCCCCCTGTGAGGAAGAGGCACCCACGAGGTGAGGAAGGACCATCACCTCTGCCCTTCCTGCTGCTCTTCAAAGCTCAGCCCTCGCCCACCACGAGTCCCCAGCAGCACCTCGGGATGGAGAACTTCCTCTGCAGAGGGCCAGCACAGGTGGGGGAGTCAAATCCAGCTTCACCCAGCCAGGGAGAAGACCCACGAGCTCCCTGGGGGGCACAACACAGGCTCCTGGCCCCACCCCACGGCTCCAGTTTGGCCACCACCATCCACCGGCGACAACGCCTCCGGGGTGCCGGTCCAGCTCAGGGCTCCTGGGGCTGGGGACGTGGCACAGGGAGGGGGGGAAGGCTCAGCCAGCTCTGGGGGAGCCCCTGG
>NW_008602113.1:2416-3769 GCF_000691845.1 Merops nubicus
GAGCTTGCGGTTCACCACCATGGTGAGGAAGTCCTCGTAGCTGAGCCGGGCCGTGCCCGCCCGCGCCGCGTCCCGCTCGCGGAAGGCGTCGGTGCTGCTCTGCAGCTGCATGCAGATCTGGATGAAAACGTCCAGCTGGATGCTGGGGTTGGGGCTGCGTGGGGCATAACGGGCCAGCAGCAGCTGGCTGAACTGGGGGCTCAGGTTGTAGCCCATCTGGGAGAAAGCTGGGAGGGAGAAACAGGCGGGTTAAACCTCCCCGGCGGGAGGGGGAGAGGCCGCGCCCACCTCCGTGCCCACCTCTGTGCCCACCTCCCCCCTGCTGGCACATCTCCCCAGGGAGGAGCCAAACCAAGGCAGGAATTCCACACATTCCTCCCCTCCACCAGACCCACCAGGCCCAGGAGTTCCTCTCAGAACACAGGCTTCAGCCACGTGCCACCTAAGAGGGGCCCTTTGGGTTTCCTTACGGAAGGAAGTCGAGGCCACAGCCCTGCTGTGCCTCCTCGTCTCCTGCCCCACAGGAAGGCTCAGCACCAGCTCAGCACCAGCTCTGCCCCAGCCAGTTGAACCAGCAGAGTGTGGCCCAGCACAGCCAGAGGCATGGACTGAGTCATGGCTGCACGGGAAGCACCAGGGAGCTCCCAGGGGTGGTGCCGGGAGGAGTCACTGCTCCCAGCTGAATGTAGATGCCAAGTGCTTGCCAGACAGCTCAGGGAGGGCCAGGTTGGGGTCTCTGCCCCTCAGCCCACCTTGCTGGAGCTCGTTGAAGCTGATGCAGCCCAACTGGTCCCTGTCATACTGCTGGAAAAGGTTCTTCCACTGCTGGATGAAGCGCAGCAGGGCCGAGAAGCCGTAGACGTCGATGCGCCCCGACCTGGTCTTGTCAAACATGTCTGGGGAGGAGAGGACAAAGGTGGGGAGCAGGGCAGTGAGGAGGGGAACAAGGACACGCCACGCAGCTCCCAGAGCTCAGGATCTCCACTGCAGCTCCTCAGCACCCAGCTCCAGCCCCAAACCCTCCCTCCCCAGGGCTGCCACCCGCCGGGACCACTCCAGCCCTAAGGATCCTCCCAGCCCTGGTAGGAAGCGGCACCAAAACCCAGTGCTGGGGCAAGCAGGGGAACAGGGTGACCCTGGCTGGTCACTGGGGCTCCCCCTCTGCTCTGGGCCTGGCTCTCTGGGCCTCACAGAGCTGGGTGCCCTTTCCCAGGCAGCGTTCTGAGCCTCTGACTCACGCTCAGAGGAGAGGGACCTGGTGGGACAGGCAGCTGAGTAAGCCAGCAGTGTGCCCAGGGGGCCAAGGGCATCTGGCTTGTACTAGCAACAGTGTGGCCAGCAGGACGAGGAGGG
>NW_008602114.1:0-725 GCF_000691845.1 Merops nubicus
TCAATCCCTATAGCACCAGAATGCAGGACACAGTATGCTTGCACTTGGAGGGGTGTCCAATGCACCTGGAATCAACTGCCCCAGGGACAGAAACACAGCCCCACCATCTGCCATGGCCTGATCCATACTGCACTGGAGAAGGGTGGAGTGCCAGAACATCTTCAGTATCTTCAGTACATTGATGACATCATCGTCTGGGGCAACACAGGAGAAGAAATCTTCAAGAAAGGGAATAAAGTAATTGAGATGCTCCTGAATATGTATTTTGCCATAAAACAAAGTAAGGTTAAGGGACCTGTACGATAGATCCAGTTTTTGGGAGTAAAATGGCAAGATGGGTGTCGCCAAATCCCAATGGATGTAATCAATAATATATCAGCCATGTCCCCACCAACTTCCAAAAAGGAAAAATAGGCTTTCTTGGGCACTGTGGGTTTCTGGAGAATGCACATCCCAGACTACAGTCTGATTGTGAGCCCTCTCTACCAAGTCACCCGGAAGAAGAACGATTTAAAATTGGGCCCTGAGCAGCAGCAAGCCTTAGAAGAAATTAAATGGGAGACTGTGCATGCAGTAGCCCTTGGGCCAGTCTGGGCAGGGCAAGACATTAAAAACATTCTCTAAACTGCAGCTGGACAGCATGGTCACACCGGCGTACCTGGGGAGACCCAAGGCCGACTTCTGGGGTTTTGGAGTCATGGATACAAAGGATCCAAGGTCAACTA
>NW_008602115.1:0-49144 GCF_000691845.1 Merops nubicus
TCCCCAGATGCAGGACTTTACACTTGCTTTTCTTGAATTTCATTAAATTTCTCCCTGCCCAGGTCTCCAGACTGTCCAGGTCCCTGTGGATAGCTGCCCAGCCTTCTGGTGTGTCAGCCACTCCTCCCAGTTTGGTACCATCAGCAAATTTGCTGAGGTTACCACTAGCCACAAGCCTCCAACTAAACTCTACCCCACCGACCACGACCCTCTGAGCTGTTTTATGCCAAATAATATCCTACTTCATCTGTTCCCATCTTCATGGCACAGAAGGGGCAACAGAGGGCAGGAAATAGAAAGAAACAAATTCCTTTTGCTCCTTTTTTAATGTTTCTTCTTCTCGTAGGGCACTAGGTCTTTCCATCAACTATGAGGAATATCACTAGTAGCTGATGTAGAAATCTGAACAAAA
Organism: Merops nubicus; assembly: GCF_000691845.1. NCBI lineage: Eukaryota > Metazoa > Chordata > Aves > Coraciiformes > Meropidae > Merops > Merops nubicus. Next base: position 413 of record NW_008602115.1, read on the forward strand.
AAATAAATCAGTCTATGTGAATGAAACAGTGGTATGGCATTTTGATCACTCACTCTGTTGAACTCTCTTGTAACAGCTGTTGGCACACCTGTATTGGGTCTGCTTGAGATGGAGTTCATTTAGGAGCCCTCATAGTGCTGTGATTTGTATCAGTAGCTAGAAAGGTGTTGCTGGCACACCAGTGTTTCAGCTCCTGCTAAGCATTGTTCCCACAGCAGCAGTGCTGTCTCTCCAGCAGTAGGCTGGGGGTAGGCAAGATCTTGTGAGGGGACATAGCTGACAAACTGAGCAAAGTGATATTCCATACCACATAGTGTCTGCTCAGCAATAAAAGTTAAGAGAAAGGAAGAAGAGGGGGAGCATTCGTTGTTATGGCATTTGTCTTCTGGAGTAACCACTACACATACTGAAACTCTGCTTCCCAGGAAATGGCTGGATATCACTTGCTGAAGGGAAGAAGAGAATAAACCTTTTGTTTGTCTTTGCTTCTGCATGCAACCTCTGCCTTTGCTTTATTAAATTGGCTTTATCTTGACTTATGAGGGATTTTTTTTTCCACCTTATTTTCTCCCTGTCTTTTCCTGATGAGGAGGGGAATAATAGAGCAGATTGGGGAGCACCTGGTGTCTAGTCAAGGCTAACACATATTTTCGTCTGGGAAACTTAGCACTTTTGCAGATATTTCCAAGGCATAGTCTAAAGTTTATGATGGGTCAGGCAGGGACCTCTGTTTTGGGGACTAAGAGAAGCCTAATTTACCAGTTAGCCCTAAGACCAGAAAAACATAATTAAAAAACATAGATTCTCTTATGAGCTGACACCACTCCTGAACAAATTCCTCATTATTCTGAAGTCTATGGAATGCTAATATTCAACAGACAGTTTTACCTCTGAATGTAACTGTTAGCTAATATGATGACAAGAGTTAGGAGAGTAACATGTCTTGGAGAGGGCTTCTTAAAAATTTTTAACATAATTATTGTATAACCTTAACACTGAGCTGGTATTATTAATATCACTTTCAAACAAAGCTCCTCAAACAACCTTTTAGCATCATTCCCTCAATGACCCAATTTCTATAGTGTGAGTACAAACACTGTGGATTTTATCAGAACTGATCTCAGTCTTTCCCATACCCTGCTTTAATCTTACACATTGCACATGAACTCCTCAGCCTAACTGAACTTAGATTCCCACACAGTCCCTATCTGTCTTCCTTTTCTCTCTTTAATTCAGTCCCTGCTTGTCTCATCTCTAATATCTAAGGGCTAGCACTAACTCCCAGCCAATCCTTATCTAAACTAATCTAACATATTTATCTACAGCCTCTTTTTCCCTTCTGCTTCTTACTTTATATTCCCTGCTAGACTAAAATTTTGGCACAAGGAGAGATTTCTACTGATGGAAGATGCCCCTCAATTGGACTACTTCCAAACTTTTCATGTTGTCAACAGTGTCATCTCCAATTTACCAGACTGTAAGTTTAGGTAGCTGTCATCCAATTAGGTCTGTATTTCCCTAACAAAAAAAGATAGTTTGGAAGGATGTCTATTTTAGTGGCAAAAGAACAGCTAATATAAAATGAACTTTTCTGAGTTAGAACAAATATCCATCTATCCCAGTTTTCCGCCTTGGAAACAGGGTCAGTAACAGAGGCTGGCTGAACAACAAAAAAGGACCAAATATATTTAAGATAAATCTTTCTTTTCACATACTGCCTACCAGCCTCTGGTATTCAGGCACCTGGGACAGAGATTACATGTGAATCAGGTTTTACCACCACCACCAGAACTATTCCAAATCACAGAATCATAGAAATGCTTAGATTGGAAAAGGCCTTTATGATCATCAAGGGAGACCATCAACCTAACTACCAAGTCCATCACTAAGCCATGTCCCTGAATGCCATATCTACACAATTTTTTAATACCTCCAGGGATGGTGGGTTCACCATCTCCCTGTACAGACTGTTTCAATCCTTGATGATCCTTTCGGTGAAGAAATTTTTCCTAATGTACAATTTAAACCTCCACCAGTACAACCTGAGGCCATTTCCTCTTCACCTGTCACTTGAAACTTGGGAGAAGAGATCGACCCTCACCTTGCTACAACCTCCTTTCAGGTACTTGTAGAGAGCAATAAGGTCTCCCTTCAGCCTTATCTTCTTCAGGCTAAACAATTCCAGTTCCCTCAACCACACCTCGTAAGACACTTCTTATGAGCTCTAATCAGCTTAATTACCTTTCTTTGGACATGCTCCAGCACCTCAATGTCCTTTTTGTATTGAGTGGTGCAAAACTGAACACAGTATTTGAGGTGCGGTCTCAGCGGTGCTGAGTACAGGGGGATGATCACTGCCCTAGTCCTGCTGGCCACACTATTTCTGTTGCAAGCCAATGAAAGTCTCTGACCTTTTAAAACTCATTTATCCGTTTGTTCCTAAAACAATCTATGGCAATGAGTTCCACAGCTGAATGATGCACTGTGTGAAAAGCACTTATTTTGTTTGCTTTAAACTCAGCCTAATAATACATTGGGTTGTCCTTGGTTCTTGTATTGTGTCAAATAGTGAATAATTGCTCTTACTGCTATGCAGCACGTCACTGTGATTAATGTCTTCCTCATATTGCTAGCATACTGAGTTCTAGTCTGTTAACTGTCTCCATTTATAAAAGCTGTTACATATTTCTGACCATCTTTCTTTCACTTCTCTTCACTTTTTCTATCATATCTTGCTTCAGATAGGAATACTAGAACAGTACATGTTATGCAAGGTAGAGGTGCACCACAAATTTGTACAGACTACAGCAATGTTCTGTGATCTGCTGAGTGCTTAAGATAGTAGTATCACCAGTATCAGTAGCCTTGCAGAGTCTTCTACTAGTGTGATTTCACAGAAATGAGAATGAGGATACAGAAGAGGATACAAAATGAATATTGTCACAGACATGATATCTGCAAGCACTTAGTGTAGTATTCCTATTTAACCTCAGCTGTCTCATATATATGTACTTAGAGAAGGCCTTCTTCTTGTCTTTGACATCCCCAACCAGATCCAATTCTGTTTGGGAGAAAGATGGACGGACAGATGAAAGGAAGGAAGGGAGGGAAGGGAGGGAAGGAAGGAAAAGAAGGAAAGGAAGGAAAAGAATGAAGGAAGGAAAAGAAGGAAGGAAGGAAGGAAGGAAGGAAGGAAGGAAAGAAGGAAGGAAGGAAGGAAGGAAGGAAGGAAGGAAGGAAGGAAAAGAAAGAAAGAAAGAAAGAAAGAAAGAAAGAAAGAAAGAGAGAAAGAAAGAAAGAAAGAAAGAAAGAAAGAAAGAAAAGAAAGAATCTGAGCTGTGAACTAGATCAGAAGTTTACTATGACTTCTCCCAAATTCTCAGCAGAGTAGTAAGAGGTGCCTATTTCTGTGATTAATGTTTATAATAATTTAAAAGTCCATGAGGACAAAGAATATCAAGGACTGTTCTCCTGTAGCAGAATGAGCGGATGAACAGAAGGATTTTGAATGCATTGAACTCCTAGCCACTGATCCACTGCAAGCAATCCAGCAAGATGAAATGCAGACATGACTAAATAATCACAGAATCATAGAATCACAGAATACCAGGTTGGAAAGGACCTCAAGGATCATTTGGTCCAACCTTTCTTGGCAAAAGCACGGTCTAGATAAGATGGCGCAGCACCCTGTCCAGCTGAATCTTAGAAGTGTCCACTGTTTGGGAATCCAGAACTTCTCTGACAAGATTCTTCCAGTGGCTGATTGTTCTCCTTGTGAAAAATTCTCCTCTAATGTGCAATTGAAATGTCCCTAGAAGTAGCTTGCACCCATTACTCCTTGCTTTTTCCGTGTGACTCCTTGTAAAAAGGAAGTCTCCATCTTCTTTGTATACTTTAAATATGGCTTTAAATATAATGACTGCGTTAGTTATAATCTTCCTGCTTTTTTCTTTTTCATTTATATAGAAGATAAATATCAAATTAATACATCTGTATGAGAACATCCAATTAAAATGTTTTATTAGAACAATATTTTAACTGGAAAATTGTCTGTTATATCTCAAATAATGTTTTAACTGTCATGGTTCTATCCTGCTCATCAAAGCAAAATTACAGTGGGTCTGCTTTTTGAAAACTGTCCTCATTACTTTGTCATTCCTCTCACTTAGCGAATTGGTAGGATATTTAAGAATATGGTTCTGTTTGACAGGAAATAACATTTGGTGGGTGGATAATAAGGAGGAATCCAAAGAACAACAGCAGAGAAAAGTTTAAAAATGCCTACAAACCAAACTAAACTAATATTGCTTTGTTAACGCCTGAAATCTGAAAAGAATATGCAAATTAATCATTGCTTAATGCCTGTTTACCAATAGCACTACTCACAACAAATTGCACACCAATTTAAATCCTAACACAAATGCTTAGCTGTAGTGTACATTTTTACATCTGCAACTTATTCTATCATTGATTTTCTCAAGGAAACTAACAGGCACAAGCTTTATTTTCCTATCTCTAAAATGGGACTCATTCCATACATTTAAGAGGGATTTTATACTAGTTGCTTTTGACATACATTTTTGTATTTCCCCTGATAACATGAATGGCCAAAAGTCTTTACAGGGTCACATAAGCCCTCAGGTTTTAGTATACCATGCTTGTTCCCTATGTCCCTATTAAGTACCAAGACCCATACCCAAGAAGTAGTCTGCAAAACAGCAACAAGATGCTCATTTAAGACAGAAAGTGCAACAACAAAACCAAACTGATCTCCCATTTGACCTCAGCGTTTTCACGTTATGTACTCAGTCAGATCTTTAGTAAAGTTTTCCTAGCCAAACGTGAAAGATTGGTGTCTGAGGCAGTACACTCTGATGTAACCAGTGTAATGATTCTGACCCACTTAACTAAATTGCATTTGTACCTCGATTTAACACTTTGCTGCCACACTTGTGGCCAGACAACCCTCACCATCAAACTCCTGTGACAAGCTTCTTCCTTACTAGCTATTGTGGCAATACTTTGACACTTAGCACCTATACTGTTTTCAGAAACAATGTGGGTCTTCAATGCACTTGAAATTCTGAGGTTTTTCTACTGAGATAACTGCATAGGAATGTAAGAACAGACTTTTGCCTTCTTCACCTGTAATTTTGAAGGGATTAAATTGATTTGGTGCATACTTTAGACTGAACATAAATTAGAATTGCAAAAATAACTTCTTGGTTTGTGAATCCTTTGTGGAACTGATTTTTTTTTTTTTTTTTTTAGTAGTGTAGAGCATATTGTCAGAATTTAACTTATAACAAATAATAGAAAATTAAAGGATGCTCACTCACACCAAGGCTAATTTTGACCCTGTATTTATGAAGTGACAACCCATCTAGGCAGTTACTGTGCCTCAGGTGGTGCTATTGTATTCCTAATCATACTTACTGTCAATTAAAAAAAGGAAAAAGTAGAAGTTGCTAACATAATTATTACAAAGAAATAGAAAAGTCATTCCCACAGTAGCACTGAAACAGCTGAAAGGTCACAGACTGTCTTTCATTAGGACTCTTTTAAAATATGATTTTTAAAGCACAAGGAACATAAACATTCGTTTTGTTCTTGAGCAAACCCACAGATCCCTGCAACGGTGTTGTAATGAGATACTGTTTCAGTGTAATAATTCTTCAGAGCAATACTCAGTAGCTAGCTTCATCTGTCCTCATATAAAGCTCATTTCATGAGTGTTACATCTGCTTTTTTTTTTTAAAAAGAAAATATGAATTTTTGGCAGAGGCTGAGGAGTCAATAGTGAGGTATCCAGATTCTTCCAGTTGTGTTTCATTGTGCTTTTTTACTGAGAAGATGTGAGATCTATAGTTTTTTAGTATTTCAAATGTCATAATTTGCAAATTATTATTTTTTTTAATCCTGAAAACCATTATATTTGTCCTTACTCATTGGAGTGGTCAAACACAACAAGGAAGCATACAGTGTAGAGGCAAGAATGGGTAACCTGGGAGGAATGCAGAGACATTGTTGGAGCATCCAGCGATGAAGTTAGGCAAGGTAAAACCCAGACAGAATTGAATCTGGTTGGGTATGTCAAAGACAAGAAGGCGACCTTCTGTAAATACATAGATGACAAGGAAGCCCATGGAAAATGTGGGTGCATTGCTCAACAAGGCAAGGTACCTGATTACACAGGACATGGAAAACGATGAGGTACCAAATTCCATCTTTGTCTTAGTCTTTACTGGCAAGAATACTGGCCTTCAGGTTTTTGAGGTCCCAGAGACCAAAGGGAACAGCTGGAGCAAGGAATATGTATCCTTGTTGGGAGAGGATTAGGTCAGGGAATATTTATGGGACATATGTAGGTCCATGAGCCCTGATGGAATGTACCTACCAGTGTTGAGGGAGCCAGCAGATGTTGTTGCAAGGCCACTCTTATCAATGTTTTTTGGATCATGGTGACTAGGGGAAGTTCACAAAGGCTGGAGGAAAGTAAATGTCACTCTTATTTTTAAGAAGGGCAAAAAGGAGCACCCAGGGAAACATAGGCTTGTTAGACTCCTCTCAGTCCCTTGGAATGTGATGGAACAGGTAATCCTGGGAAAGATTTCCATGCATACTAAGGCCAAAAAAATCATCAGGGGTAGCCAGCATGGCTTCACCAAGGGTCATGATAGGACAAAGTGTACCCTCAGCAAGTTTGTTGATGACACAAAACTGGAAGGAGTAGCTGATTTTATTGCTGATCTCTTGGGCTGCAGCTCAGCCTATTTTATTTATCTTAATATTGTGAATCTAGACCGAGCAGATCAGTCATGGTAAAACCTAATACAATCTTGCATCTGAAGATTTTTATATGGGAAATGGAAATATGGCTTTCCATTTACTGCACCTGTCTAACGATACAGAACTTTGTGCTGAACAGACAGGAACAGCCAAAGAAAAAAGAAAAATCCAAAACAGAACTATTGCACCAGGCAGTGGTTATTTCAATATTTATGGAACAGGCAATATTTAAAAGCGTGACTGAAGTGAAATCCTCCTCCTTTCTTGAATTACTAGAGCATCTTAGGCAATCAGACTGATAGAATATCTAAAAGATGAGTAGTTTTTAATCCAGAAGACTTCAGGGACTGTGGCAAGGAATGTAGAGTTGCAACCTGCATAGGACAGACCACCTGAACTGATAAAAAAACCTGTGGCACAAGGTGATTTTTATGTCAGTAAAACTTAAAGACATTTTTGTCCCATCTCAAAAGGTGTGCTCATTGAGTTGCTTTGGAACTGTCCTGAAACCCAGACACTTTTGCTGGAATTTAACAGAAAGACTTTGCTGAGAGTTTTGAAGTGAAATTATGGAAATCTTTCAAACAATTAAAATTATAGGTAATTGAATGTAACATCAGGAAAAGAGAGATCATGGGTGGGCAGCTCTTTTCCACAAGCACAGAGCAAATGTTTAGCATTTTCTTCTCTCCCCAGATGTTATTTACATATTTTCTCCTCTGCAAGTGGAACACATTAACAACTTTCATTTATGTATAGCATGCCATAGCTGCTGCATATTTTAAAGAATGAGAGTCAAGTTCACCTGTGATTCAGCCCAGTGTTTTCAGATGATATATAACATGGAGAGATTAGATCTTTTCTCAAGAATTCCCACAGCTGACCCTTTCTGTGCTGAATTCAATGCTGGTATTGCATCTGAAGCACTTCTATTTACAACTATGGTGTTACTCATGCAGAATCTGTAACGTTCAAGGTCATGACTCATAAGAGGGAAGATCAAATTTTCCTACAGTTCCTTTACCAGTGTCTGCCAGTAAGTCCTATTAGTTGCTTTAGTGTTTCAGAAGCTCTCTCCCTTTCTAAGCACAAAGAAAAAAATACCTCAGTCCTTTACAGGCCTTTCTTCTTTTTGCTTCCTCTGAGATCTCTCAGACTTCACACAGCTGATGATATCTTTCTCAGACTAGCAGACACATATCTCTAAGTAAAACTGCCAGCAGCAAATGTCAACTGTTTTCTTTTATCAATACTAAGATGGTCCCTAACAGCTTGGTTTAGTTTCTTGGTTCTCAGCTGTAGTTGAGAGCTGTAGCAGTTAATGATAATGACTTATGTTTGTCTAGTACCTTTCATCTAGCAGTATCTACCAGGATCCAAAAGTGTTTTATCTGATTGACAAAACGTGTAGAGGGATCTCAGTGCTTACCACTGAAATGCAACCAGAGAGAACACTGCAACTAAGTACTGAAAGAACTCATGTCAGCGTTTCATACCTTCCTCTGCTGTGATAGCTGGGAAATAATATTGTGGATCAGTGCTGTCATGGGCTCCCAAGAGGTGGCTCATGTGGTAATTTCGTCTCATTATAACATCTCTTCATCATTACTGAAGGAACAAAAGCCAGTTAGAGGCAGGAGATGTGAGGTTGGAAGGTAGGAAGAAGGCAAAAGGGCTCGTATTGAGGGAAACTTCCAGCAGGACAGTAAGGATTGTGCTTCCACATACAGTGTTGGCAACCTCACCACTGTAATACCATATCTAGGTCTGGAGTCCAAAATTCAACAGAAAGTTTAAAGCACCATATTGTAGCGATGATCACAAAAATGAACAGACAAGGGTTGTTTGTTTCTTTGTAATTATTTGTATTTATGACCTTAGCACAAAAGGAAAAGCACATTAGTAATAATTACCATTGGCAGAAAGTCAAGAGAACGCAGGTAACGTGTGCTGGATACTCAAAATATCATTTAAAAGGAGTATATAGCTATGACAATGGCAGTAGTAGAAACAGAAAGAGGGTAAAATTACCAAGATCCAATGTCTTTTGGGTATCTAACAGGAAAATAAGTTCTGCTACTCTTTGTGAACACACCTATTAGATGTGTGAGAGGAGAAGAAAGGCTCTTGGGTGGGTACGGCGATTGTGGGACATTGGTGTCATGTATACTTGAAAAGATCAAATGATCTCTTAGGCTGCACCTGAGGAAGTATTTTCAACACTAATTTGGTTGCATGAGCCGTGGCTGAAACCATACCTGCAAAGACTTACCAGTGTGTGCACAGGAAAGACGAAATGGGTGTGAAACAGTGTGCTGATGGTCCAATAGGACTTCAAAGGGAGCATAAGGGCTCCTTTGTGAGGAAAAATAAAGTAACTTATTATGCCTATGTTTTTGAGGTGGAGTCTCAGAGAAGATGTGCTTTGTTTCAAAAAATTGAGAAAGAAGGAAACAGGAGAAAAAAAAATATTTAAGTAAAATAGATGTAAATTGAATATAAACAAATGGAGGTTCAGGAACAGAAAAAATATAATTCTGAAAACATAGTAGCAGACCAAAAAAAGTTTAAGATCAAGCAAAATCCTTTCTGAAAGGATAATACCATGTAACCATTGACCTTAACAGAGACTGAATTCAATAGTTCAGGATGTCACTCCCAATAGTCATTACCAATACTGCTGTTATGGAAATATGAGCTGGTCAGCAGGAGACACAGACCAAAGACAAGGAAATTATCAAAGACTTACAAGTAGCCACATGTCAACTGGTAACCAGTAATTCTCTGTGTCCCTGACCTTTGCCCACAGCAAAGGCAAAACTTCTTGACAAGTGAATTCTTGTTTTGTTGTCACACTAACCACAAGCTGATGACTTCATTAAGTGTGGCCATGCATCTCAAGAGTAGCTCTGGTCACAGACCCACAGGAGTTTTATAAAGACACATGAACACAGGAGTTACACGTGGGTGGAACTATAACATATCAAAACTAAAATAACGTACAGATAAATGCCAGTTTTAACAATACTCCTATATAAAAAAGAATGTTGGAAGCACACAGTTTGAGCTGCCTACCTTTTTCCTTCTGAGACTTGAATTTTACTTAGTAGTATAATAGGTGGAGAATTTTGAAAAGCTAATATTAAATACATACACAGTCAAAATGACATCTATAAAACCAGCAATGCTATCAATAATAATAATACTGTAGAGTTAATTGAGAGTTGCTGAATTTTTCAGTCTGAATCAGGATTGGAAAAATGTTTTAGCTTCAAGAATACTCCCATGGGTCTGCAAATATTTCATGACTATCTTTAATTTACCGTGATCTGAAGTGACTATTGAATTACTTAATTGAGACACTAACATTTAACATCCTTCTTGCTATGATATAAAGCAATACAGAAGTCATAGGGCAAGTTTAAACCAGCAATACATTTACAGAGATTTCCCACAGCACTAAAAGCCCCCCAAAAAAACAACAGCATAAAGCTCTGGATTTTTTTAACCTGAATTAGCTTCTCTGATGTTGGTCACAGTGTGACATCAAACAGTGATTTCACTGGTTTGTCTGAGGGAGTGAGATGAGAAAGTGATAATCAGTGAGGCTTAGGGGATGTAGAAGCAAACACAGATGCCAAAATAAATATTTGTGAAACTAGAAACTCAGACTTACTCTTAAATTATTATTTCCTCTCACTGCTGGTTACCTGTCCCTCCAACTTTTTCTGTCTTGTTTGCTTGAAAGTGTTTCTCAGCAGGACTGAGTCATATGCAATATTTATAAGTACATCTTGTTGTTAAAGACAAAGTTTTGTTTCCATTAGGTGGAAAAAAATATGAGCTGGGAATACTTGGGACCATGAACAGTTGTTATAGCTGAAAAGCAGTTCTTTCACTGAAAAAGACAATCAATTATTATAAAACAAAACATCTATCTACAATTTATTCTGTCATCAGGTTAAATGAAAGAAAGTATTTGCCCAGCTAGCGTTCTCACAGGATACAAACACACATGGGTCACTTGCAATTGTTCTTGGAACTTTAGAAACTTACAGTCAATACATTTTTTTTAGCAGTCCATGGATTTTATTTAATCAATTGAAATCATTTCAGACATGTTAACATTAGACTCAAGAAAGATAAGTCTTCTACTTTAACCAGCATGGGGAAAAAAAACCACAAACCTGTTAACTTTCAAATCCATCTCTATTTTACACACTTCAAAATGAAGGTGAACTGATTTTCTTGATACTTTTGCTAATTTGAGGATTAAGTCTGAAACACGAGCTCTCTGTAGGTATACAATTCCTGTTTCCTTTCCTGTTTATTGCTAAGGCTGTGTATAAGGTAATTGCACAATATCAAAGGACTGTTGATTTATAAGCTAAATAATTATTTTATTCACTCCTAGATTTAACAAAATACCAGCTTAAGTGATTACATTCTGCCTACATAATTTCCCCCTGTACTTCTAATAATAAAGAGTTTGAATCTTGTCTGGCTTATTCAAATGTACAGCAGTGATTCCATCTGCCAGTGTAGTTAGGCAAAAGAATAACTGTGGTGTAAAGGATACAAAAAAAAGGCCTTTTTTTCCTCCCTCTATTATGAACATTTGCTAGAGAGGTGGGTTGCATTTCAATAGCAGGTGATTCACTCTTTACATTTCTAATTGTCCTAATGAGTACTAATACAGACCTTCATTGTTGCCATCACCTGTATGGCTTACGGTTACAGCAAACAGGTAAATATACAAAAATTGGAATAAGTTTTTAGTGTACTTTCAAAACAAAAGACTGGTAAACACAATGGTGAAATTTTCCTTTTCCCTTACCTTTAGCTTGGCTGTAAGTAAAGGTGACTTGAGTTAGGCAGAAGGGGACAAGCTGTCTGATGGTCTTTCCTGTGTGGGGGGAACAGACACTGATCTGTGAGAGTTCAGACTCATATTTTTAGATCTCAGACTCATTTTTTGTTTAGATCTTAAAACAATGCACTCTTGTTTCACTCATCTGGTTACACACAATGCGCTGACAATCTTTTTCCTCATTATCTTAGAGGTAATGGCAACTGGAAATGACAACTTCAAAGTTAAGTTAGTGTAACATTGTGTCACTTTTTGTGAGAACAATGTTAATTAACATATCACTTGGCACCATGCTAGAAAAATATTCCTCTTAATTTCATTAAAACATCGATTCATGATGTTGGATTAATATGAAAGGTGTGTCCTTTCTGGTACTGATTATGTGACAAAAGATTAAATGGAATAGAGGAGTTCTCTGTATTTTTATTAAAATTCTTTGAAACTGACCTGGATTTTGACTGGAAGATTCATTTATATTCATTTGTATATAATTGCCTTAATTTTAGTGATAATGACTTCAGTTACTAACTGTGTGATTGATGGGACTTGTGTCTTCTCTCTGAAGGAGATGAGCTAAATAAAAAAGTAGAAACTTGCCATTCATGCATGATATTTTTAGCTACCTTAATTACAAACTAGCTAAATAAGCATGCAAACCTTGCTGTGATTGATAGGATCTCTATGCTGTCGTGATTGTTTTTCTTGAAGTTAGAAGGTGCTTGAATCAACTGAGTTCTAAAATTAACTGGAAGCTGCATCCCAAAGAAGCCTCAGTTCTTACTTAAATTAGCAGTGAAGTAGAAACACTTAAATACTTTGGCTGTTCTAAATGCATACACACTCCCCACCCCCCAGCCCCACCTTCTCTCTCTCTCTCTCTGTCTCACAGACACACACACTATCATCTTCATAGTAATCTGCAAAGATGTCACCTAGATGGACGTTAGGTATCCCAATGAGATAAGAGCCAATTATCCTGTCCTGCAAAATACCCCGTAGTTTCAAAAGAATACAGTTTTTCCCTGGGGTAAAACAGGACCTTCCAAACTTTGTAGCAAGGAAAACCAAGACATGCAAGCCACACATAACTGTTCTCGTTGTTATGCAAGGCAGCAAATATCTCTTTGGCACTGCCCCATGTTGCAGAGCAATGGTCAAACAGACAGACTAGTCTAAATCACGTAACCCTCCTCTTGCATCTTCTGTTATGAGCCTTCTGCTGCTTATTTCAGTGCCCTGGACAAAAGCCATTAGTTGTCCAGAAGAGGAGAAAGTAGCTTTTCTCTTATACTCTCACCAGAAACTCTACAGTGTTTCTGAGGGAAGTGTTGAAATTAATGTATATGTCTTCAGTATGTTATACACATGCAGAGTGAATATATGATGGGCTTACTATCACTTGTCTCTTTCAGTATTTGTACAGGTGATTTACAAAAGCATACTGAAGCCTACGGAGTCCTGTGTCATAGAAAGCTGAAATAATATCTTATAGTGATTGGTATGTTTGGCTGAAACAATTTTCTTGGTGATCAGGGACATTTCTCATAATTCCTTCATCATTTAAAAACTTACCATACTGCTCATAAAGTGCAAACTAAACTTATGTTGAGAGTAGTGCTAGAGAGGGGATTAGAACTTCAAAAGAGTGATTTCTTAATCTAGGATGACCTACATTTTCCTTCACTTCCTTTAAGAAAAATAACCCCAAATAATGTTATTTAATAGACCTTTAAAAAATTATATTTCTCAATGGTTGTATGAATAGTTCTTCTCTGTGAGTTCCTTGACTGATGCTGTGGTTGCTGGAATGTATATTGGGCAAATTCCCTTGTGTATTCATTGTGGGTATGCAAAACTTCTGGTGTTGTGCTGTAGTTCTGCTTCCTCTGGACGTGTTCAGTATCAGAGTAAGTAGGATGGCTGTAAGAGCACCCTGGTTTTGGCCACAGTATGGTTTTATCCCAGAATCCTTGAGATTACAAGCAGCCAGATACAGTCTGGAGTTCACACATTCAAACAGGGTCTAGATGAGTGGTATGGAACCAGGGAGCATAGCAACATCAGCTCTGTATTTTCTGACCAGCAAAAATCATATATAATGGAAGCATTGCACAATAGGGAAGAGATGAAATAGCCTTGTTTACCTTCTCTGAATGGATGATCTTGCTCTATTCTGTCACAGTGGTGAGAGATGATTGATGTATACAGCACAGACAGCTCACAGACAACCCAGGCTGTTCTGTGCAGCTTTGCCTATGTCACTTGCTTTCTACTGCTTGCCATGTGTTAGCTATTCTCTGTCATTGGTATTAAGTAATGATCTTCATTTTCCTTCATTTAAATAAAACTGAAATGATTTTAAGCAGTTCATAAAAGCTTTTTTAAGCTGTTTAATGTTTAGTTTATTCTTAAAACATTTATTTACTAAAATTTTAATTTCTTACACAATTAAATAAAATATTACATTACTAATAGCCTCAAAGACAAGAGCAATTAGCAATGAAGATTGTTTACATGCTGATTTGTCACAGTAAATACCAGCTTGATATTCAAATGCAAGTGCAATAATGGCATTTTTGTGTCTCTTCATTACTACTTTGCCTTTTACTTGCCTGTACAATATCAGGTATATTCAATAGTGGTCAATGGAACCATGCCAGTTTACTTCAGCTGCAAATCTGGCCCTAAATATGTAAGGTTGACTCACACATATGTCTCAGTCATTTGAAAGTCAGAGAATCAGCTGTCAATGAAACTTGAAGCCAAGTGTTGAGAATATTTTACATTTCTTGGCTAGCAGCCATCAGTGTGGAAATGTCAGGTTTTGAGCAGGTACAGGAAGGTTTCTGAGGATATCTGGACAGCTTCTGAACAGTTCCAAATTGAGGCTATCAGCCTCAGAACCTTCTGTCATACTGTTATTAACATTTGTTTTAATTGGAAAAAATATGACAAAACGTGTGTTCTACTAGAGTGTGAAAAAAAAATTCTATAAATATGGGCCTGAAGAGGTTTCAAAGATATACGTGAATATCCTCAAGTAATTTCTTTTCCTCTCTGGACCATTTTGAACTCAGTCACCATAAGGGTATATCTAAGAATTAATATTTACTAGTAGATTTAGATGCAAAAAATTGAACCAGATTTAAAGAAACCCCACAGGAACTAATTCTGACAGAAATTTCACAATAATATTGGCCTCACCTGTGGGGTTTTTTTCCCCGTGTGACAATTTTCATGTGTGTTGTCACAAAGGGTGAGAAGCAAGGCCCTACCTGACATTTATATTTGCTATTTCTCTTCCCTTAATTATGACACATGACAATTATAAGTAGATGTATCTGTATCAACAAATCTGTTAAATAAAATTGTAGCCACCTGCAGTCTGAAGGTTGCTACAATAAATATGCGTAGACAATGTCAGAAAATTGTTCCACCAAAGGGTTTATTGACTTCAATGAGAGAACAACTACTGAAGATAAGATGGATAGCCACAATGTGAAAAGTTCTGTTTCTTTCACCACATGAAGGAAAAAGTATTGTATATCTGTGGCTGTTCACACTTTGCAGCATGTCTGGTCTACCTTTCCTACACACACAGCTATGACCTGTGAAATCACCACAGCATACTGATAATTAAGCCATGATTTTTCATACCTGGCAGATTGTTCTCTTCTTGTACACACATATGCTTCGCAGTCTACTACTGACAGTGAGAAGATTAAAAGTACTGTACTAAGTCATGAAACCAAGAAGGAAACTCCAGAAAGCAGATTGAGCTTGAAACTAAATTAACTTTTCCATACGTGTTATCTGACAAGCATTTTCACAGACTCACAGAAAGGATCAGATGAGAAGGGACCTCTGGATATCGTGTAGTCCCACCTCTTTCTGTAAAGCAGGGTCAGCTAAAACAGGTTGCTCAGAAGTGTGTCTAGTTGGGTTTTAAACATTTGCAAGAATGGAGACTCCACAATCTCTCTGGGCTCTATGTTCCAGAGAGTTTGACAACTCTCGCAGTAGAAAGTGTTTGCTTGTGACTGCAGGCTGTTGCAACAAGAAACCCTTAAGTTTTCTTTGTCATTTCCTGCATCTTCATTTGATGAATCCTAGTTCTCATACTGGAAAAGGCAATGAGCAGTCATTTCCTACTATCCCTTCATGTTACTAAACCTTTAGAAACTCCCCCACCACATTCCCCCAAATCTTCTCTTTTCCATGGTGATTACACCTAGACTATTCAACAGTTTCTCATAGAGAAGATATTCCATACAGCTATGGAACATTTTGTCCTTTGCACTTTTTCTGCTTTTAACATATACTGCACACACTACTCAAGTCATGGACAAATAAAGAATTTATAAAGTGGAATAATTTGTTCTGCATACATTTGTTAATAATCACTGTAGTTTAATTCATCTTTTGGAATGCTTCCAAAACTGATCTGATATCCTCATCTATCATAACCCCTGGTACATGTTACAAGAAGCAAATATGGATGTGTAAAACAACAATTTGTGTCATCTATTGACATCCAATAGTCATGGATTGAAGACATGAAAAGGCTGCTGTTTGTAGAAACAATTCTATTTGAACAAATACATTCATAGACATATATATCTCACATTCATACATATGCACTAAATCAATAATGCTTTAATTTAAGATTTTACACTAGAACACCAACAAGTTCAATAAAATTCTGATACTCCAGAAATAGGATGGAGGAGATATCTTTTCTATTTTTTTCTATTTCTTTTTCATAATATTTATCATTTTCTGTCTGCCCTAATATAAGAACAGAATGCCTGAGAAAGAGCAAGTTTTAAGTAAGTTATTTGGTTTCTTTATTTAATATAGTGCCTGAAAAAGGCACTCTGCTGACTGGAGACTACTCATGAAACAGTTAAAACCCGTAACACCTTGTCTCATCACTGTCCAAGCATTTCCACACACAGTGGAAACCCCCACAGGCCTCAAAATTCATGTTTGTTTTTATACATGACAATGGGTCAGCTGAGAAACCTATTTCATGTCTTCTTACCCTCTGATCTTTGCTCTTTTTCTCTGCAAAGCGCGATGCAAATGATTAAGATCTAAGAGAAAAAGAAGCAATTAGAATGATTTGAGTGTCAGTCAAAGTACAGAGGGAATATATTCATGCATTTTTCAGCTAAGGAAAACAGCCTTGATGCCTCACAGAACTATAGGATTATGTTTCTGGAGATCTCTTCTTCTTAAGGCAAGCATGCCTGAGGTGCTTGGCTAATTATTTTGGTCGTTCAGAAAGCCTGAGGTGAGCATGAGTACTTCTGTACTCATTCATCTCTAATTATTATATTCAGAGCTGGAAGACTAAATAACTCTGCTTGTGTACAAACTCCTCCAAACAGATTTGAGCCTTAACACTCTATAAAAAAACCCACAAGGAACCCATAAATAAACTGTCAACCATATGCAAATCAGCAGCCCAAGGGAGTCAGAAGATCAAAACTGGTAACACCACAACATGAAGAACAAGTTTTAAGTGAGCAGCCAGACTGAAATTCTGCAACTAAGTTGATGAATGCCGTAGGAAAGTCAGAAAGCAGCAAAGCAGACTACAGTGGGCTGCACATACACTCAGACTTTGATATCTACTTGCTAAAGCTACTTTCAACAACAGAATAAAAAAAAAGAACGTATGGGGATGACTTGCTGTGCAGAGATGCTGCATGTAGCAGGGGAGAACAGTTTCTCAAGTCACAAGTGTCAGTAAAGCAGCAGGGTCACCCAGTCATTAGAGATTAAGATGATGTGTGAAGTTCCATATATGCGTTTGTAATCAAATTTGTAATACCTGGCTTAGCAGGCATGCTCCTTCTTCCAGAGACTAAATATTTTGTTAAAAACAAACAAACAAAAACAAAATAGAAGCATATTCTTCCTTATATTTTGATATTAACTGGTATTTAACCTGTTACTTATCCATTACCAGAGATTCCCCTTATAGTTCAAGGAAAAAGATGAGTTATTGAAGAGATGGGTTCAGGCCATCTAGGACCTGAATGACCCCCAGGAGAACCTCTCTCCCTAGGACTGTAGGAGTTACTAACTGTGACCACTCATCTTGGTTTGTCTGCCTCAGTGCTGAAAATTAACAAAGCTGCTTCTACAACATAGGCTATAAAGTCAAAAGAATACCTTCACTCTTTTCTTTCTTCAGAAGGAACCAAGATGAAGAGAATAATATTGACACTATTAAGATTTTTTAGAATGATAATCAGTCATTCGTCAGACTTAAGTCCACCAACAAAAGCAACAGGTTTTGAGAATGAGGTACAATGTCAACACTACAGCTTAATGTAAATTTTAAATGTAGAATTAAGCAAATACACAGCAACGTGTATGAATAGCATGGGATTTCTGTGTTATGATGAAACTAAAGGTTTCCACCTGATGAAGTACAATTAGTTGATAATTTTAGTCTTAAAGTCTTCAGTCAAATTGAGAAAGAACCATTTCCCATCTTGCAAGTCTATAAAACTGAATCCAATCCAGACAAATCATGTATCAGCTTAGATTATTTTTGTGTGTGTATGGGAAAAAAAGAATTCAAGCCAACTTCCCAGTGTAGCTTGAATGTCAGGCCATCACATTTTAATAGTAGGCACATTCTTTATGGTAATCTCACAGAAAATTCCTGTAGGAACTGATTGGATCCTGTCCTGAAATTTCTGTGGCAATATAAAAATTGCAGGGGGAAAAAAAAAAAAAAAATCTGTAAAATGTTTCAATATTCAAAATGTCTCCCGAAAAGCAGAAGCCAAATAGTATGCACCAATAGGGCCAAAAGTCTCTGACCATAGCATCTACATCTATGTGTCTGTTAGTACTTGCTAAACTACAAAGAAATCAACAGGATAAGGATAATCAGAGCAATAAGCAGTATTGCTTTTCCCACTTCATGAATACACAGGGGTGATTTCATCTGAAATATTTTGAGTAGCAGTTGGCTATAATTGCCACCATAAAGCTTTCAAAAAGTAAAAATGTCAGTTTGTGCTAAATAGAAATAAATAACTAGTTTATATATAAATATGTATGTATGTGTGTATACAGAAATTTATGAGGAGAAAGATATTTTCTAACAGCTCTGCTTTGAATAACTTTATGGAAAGTTGATGTATATTGGTGTAGTTACACTGATTTACATCTGGTAAGAACCTGTTACTCTATTCTATTCTAACATATATATGGAAAATATGCACAAATCAACATTCACCATCTTCACAAATACCTTATTCAGCCACAGGAAAAATGCTATCACCTGTCAAGATCAGATTTCTTATCACAGGTTTTCACAGTATGAAAATAACTATATAACTTAACGTATTTTTCCCACTGTATCAGAAGCCAGAGAACAATTTTGTCGTCTGTCTGTGTGAAGAAAATCTCTTCTCCCCTGGACAATGACCTCAGCCCAGGCAGTACTGTAGAGTGCCCTTTGATGAGTGAGACTCCACATGAGAAGTGCTGAAGGCTGTGTTGATGAGGATTGCACTTTGTAATTTATTTATGAGACTTTTTGTATGTAGTAAAGGGCAAAGAACAATGAAACATAATGTTATTGTGGTTCATTCATTTATATACTTCTCATAGACTTGGAAAGAACTTTGAAGCAAAGGCTAATCTTTGCATCTGAAGGAATGAAACATTGAAAGCAGCCAAAGTGGCAACCTAGAAACAACTTTTAACAGTACTGTTTAGAATGTGAAACAAAAAAGATATCATTTTTCCTCTCAGTCATTAACCTTGCCACGTTTAAACATAGTAAGTAGTGATGAAAGCTGCAGGTGAAGACAGGGGGAAGATGAGGAGCACTCTCATCTATTTCTCCTGAAAGTCTAGCAGCCAGTTTTAAACAAACACATCTTCACACTATTTCTCTTTTTCACATTTTTCATTCTGGGGACAGGGACACTAAGTCATTTTCAAATTACCTTCAGGTCTTTAAATAAAAAGAGGATCATTAGAGCTACATATTGTTATTCTGTTTGTCCTTTTTAGTACTTCGTATTTTCCATTGTCCAGGAAATCAGAGATTATTTTTTTCATATTGTTTCATACTTCAGTCTAACTCCATTCACTATCATTTGACTCCGTCTGCAGATTCTTCTTGTAATAAAAAATAGTTGGTTGGAGAAATATTTTTAACACAAAAAAGCATAAAAAAATGAAGGAATATTTCTGTTTTGCTACATCTGTATGTTTATGCTCATACATAAGTAAATGGGCAACTGATGTCATCTGCATGGATGTGTGCAAAGCATTTTACACTTTCCAGCATGACATCCTTTAACACAAAAAAGCATAAAAAAAATGAAAGAATATCTTACATCTGTATGTTTATGCTCATACACATGTAAGTAAATGGGCATCTGCATGGATGTGTGCAAAGCATTTTACACTTTCCAGCATGACATCCTTGTCTCTAAATTGGAGGGACAGGGATTTGACAGATGAACCACTCAGTGGATAAGAAATTGGCTGGATAGCCGTGGTCAACAGCTCAATGTCCAAGTGGAGAGCAGTGATGAGTGATGTTCCTCAGGGATAGGTACTGGGACCAGTGCTGTTTACTATCCTTTATCAGGGACATGGGCAGTGGCACCGAGTGCACCCTCAGCAAGTTTGGGGACAGCACCAAGCTGTGTGATGTGGTTGACACACTGGAATGAAGGGATGCCATCCAGAGGGACCTTGACAGGATGAAGAGGCAGGCTCATGAAAATCTCATGAATTTCAACAAGGCAAAGTTCATGAAGTTCCACAAGGCTTTGAGCAACCTGGTCTAGTGGAAAGTGCTCTGTCCATGACAGGGTGGTTTGTACTATATGATTTTTAAGGTTCTTTCTAACCCAATCCATTCTATGATTCTATGAAATATATATATTTTTTTTTTTTTTATTTACCTAATTGAAATCTACTTGGGTTGCTCAAAAAGACTCAGAAATCTTTTTGTGAACATGGAATATTTTCCATTAAATTTCTTGTTGATTGATAGATCATAGTACATAAAAGAATAACAATGTAAAATTAAAACCTCTAATTTAGATGGACATATTTAAAAATAGATCTAATACCTACTTTTTTTCTTCAAATTACTATGTTAATTGTCTACAGATTTGAAGGATTTGCTACCTTCATAGTTCAAACACATTTTTCTTAGGTCTACATCAAGTTTCTGAAAACCTCAAATCTCTTTCTTTCATGTTAAATTTCTTTTCTGACTTGGGCTTTAAGTTAAGGATGTAAATGTCTAAAAGAAACAGAGAAGAAAAAAAAAACTTTTATTGTCTGTTCAATAGCAGGCAGCAGTAACAGTAAGGAGATCATCAGATATTATACCTAATGTTGGAGTTTTCAGCATTACCTGAACTAAACCTGTAGCTTCAAGCCTTCTGGTTTGAGTTCTCAGTAAGCTCAGGATGAAGTTTTCAATAAAACCCACTTGGTATTGGTGCTCTGAGTCTCCCATCAGATAAATCAGAGTAGATTTTCACCTATAAGATCTTTGTGAGTTTCAGGATATCTGGAGAAATTAACTGCTAAAGCAATACAACGTGGAGGTGCACTGGCCTTTGTTTTTTCATTGTTTCCACCAGCAGGTGACCACATGGTGAATATAGCTCTGGTCACCTTCATCTCAATGCAGAGTTCACAATTCTGAAATAACAACCTGTGAAAACTTTACATGGATTGTATTCAGGGCTGTGAAATAGCGCAGGCCAAAAGTAACAGAAATAGGGCCAGAAAGGCAAAATCTGCAATATTGTTACTGTCTCTTTGGGAAACAATGGCTGCAGATGAGCAGATAGCTCAAAGTGTAAATTAATGCAGTGATATCTAACAAGCATGTTGAAAACATCAATTCTGAAGCTCTTGCTCTCGTTTTAATAACATAATGTTCTATTCAGAAGCACTATCTTTTTTTTTTGTGGGCAAATTCTTACATGTACATAGACCAGTATATATTTTTTTAACCATAGTGTCATTTTAAATGCTTGTTTCTGCTTTCATTTCATAATTATAATGACTATAAAGTACTGTATTTGAGGTAGTTATGAGAATTCATTTAGTTAGGGTAACATTTGTGTTTGTGTATGGCAGACTGCTAGGATCAGCCCTAAAATGCACATTGTTCTTTGCTTCAGACCATCAAAAACAGATCCAATGCCACACTACTGATTTAATTATTTGTGACATAAAAATATTATAGCAAGATGCCATCTATTTTACAAAAGCCAAGTGAATGTAAAAATGAAAAAAAAAAATTACAGTACAAACCCACAAACATTTAAAAGCTCAGGATTTAATAATGATATGAAAAAGTCAGGGATAGAAAAATGGAAAGAGGTGGGACATACATGGATTTCAAAAAGTACATCATTCAATTACTCAACAAAAACACTAGAACTGTTTAGTGGTTCTTATGGAATACACCAATCAGACTATACTCAGATAAGAAAAAAAAAGAAACTTATCAATTGAACTAATAGAAACTCTGATTTTGAACTACCCATTGTCCTTGCTACTGTAATTGTGGCTTCCTTCTCCTTCTGTCTTCAGTTCTTTTTCTTGTCTCCCTGTGATTTCCACTCACTTAACAAGGTCATGACATGTCGCTTGCAACAGGACTGGAAATTAAAGACTCAGGCTTTCAAGAATCAGACTGAATAAGATACCAAGACAGGGTAAAAGACCTTTTAATCCTACTGTTTTCTTTAAGAGTATTTTTAAATTTGCTCTCAGTGGCTTTTCACGATATGCAGATAAAGGTAGCTGCTTTCCATGATTGTCACTGAAAGGATATAATGAGAAAGATGCCTAATCTTGTGTAAGGAACCAAAAACTTTTGTAGAAGGTGACACCGAGCTTGTTCAGGGAAAAAATGCATGAAACCGTTTAAGAAGTGGAAGCTGAGAAGGGTAACAGAAGGAATTTTTAAAACAAAATGGTAACCCTTTCTAATGTGATGAAAATGCTCTGCCTAAGAGCAGTTTAGCTCTCAGACAAAGGGAATTTGAGGATGTCACCAGCTCTATAGTTTCTAGCTAATGTACAAGCTCCATCATCTCAGGTCTCAAGTGAGCAACAAGGCTACCAGCTGGTAACAGGAATAAGACATATTCTATAATGAGAATGGGGCAAGACAAAGACAAAAGGGGATGTGTAGTGCAGGTATGGTAGCAGTCAGGCAGAGGAATTTCACATGAGTTTTTTTGATCCTAAAAAAACCCCTCTGAGCTAACCCTGCCTTTAGAAAACTAGCAAATAAACTTTTCTGCCTAGTCAAACAAGAAAAATAAGTACTTGTCCCTCTTCCTGTGTTAAAGTTTGTCACATTTAAGGGGAAAAAAATGTTTTTTATAATTCAAGTTGAATAACAATCATTAGTAAAAACAATACTTTGGTATCTTGCAAAGTCAAAAATTTACCAGGCAAGAGAAAGGAAAATTCCACATTTCAAGCATTGCTCTAGAGTTCAATTAAAGGGCTTCTGTACTACCTTTCATTAGATAGTTAAATTATCTGGTTTATAGCACTTACACATTTCTTATCACTACTCACTTCATAAATACCATTTTTTCTTTTTTTTTTTTTTTTTCCTAGGTAACCTTAGATTCACAAGTTCTTTAGATAGGTAACTTTTTGTATAGTAGTTCAATACAAGTTGCTTATCACCTTAATACAAGAGGCCACCTCAGCTGAAAATTAATTTGAGGGAGATTGCAGTCTCTTTTTTCCCTGTTCATCTGTTTATAAATGATAAAGCAAATTAACAGCTCTTGAAATACCTGTGTCTAGTACTTCATTCTCTTGAAATATTTTTTGAGCGTGAGCACAGTCTCATACACCTATGATTATGCATCATTTTAGTCTAATGCATTCTTCCCACTGTGAAATTCAGTTGTTCTTCCCAATTTAATGCACGGTTTGTTCTGCATGTAGAAGAGACTAGTTGCTGAGCTGCATCCTGACTCACAGTTATAAAATACCAGTCTGAACTGAATCACAGGGGAAGATGTTCTAAAGAGCCATTTCCTGTCTCCTGTTTCAAATGGTTGAAAACTAATGTACTTTAGCACAGGCTAGGAAGGACTGAATCCATAAACACTGGCCCATATGGAAGAATCAGAATGTTCCTGGTCTCTCATATTAGTCAGTATGAACAAAGATAAATTGGCCAAGAAAAAAGCAAAGACATATATATTAGATACGCCTTTTTGGATCTCAAAGGCAGTAGACAAAATCTGGCAGATAATTTTGATGAGTTGTATGAAAATAAATGTTTTAATAAAATTTCTTACCTACACATGTAGACTGTTTTATGGTAGGAGAGTACTAAGCAAATTGGGAATCACTGCAATTACTTTTGAAGTAATCAATTGTCTGAAAATTTGTATCAGAAAATAAGTTATTTACTCTCTGTCCTTCCTGTCTTATTTTAAAACCACTTCTCAGTGATTTAGTGTGGTTTAGAGTACCAGTTTTTCTAGAAATCATGCATAGAACATGCTAACAATCTAGGAAAAAATATCTGTATTGAAATATTTGAATTATTTAAAAGAAAAAACCTTGTATAGAAATGAAATCAAAGGGGGAAAAAAGGGAGTTGTAGCAATAATTTTCTGGCAATAACAACTAAAATTTAAACTTTGTTAAAGCATGGATATGGACCAGTAAGCCCTGTCCTGAGATTTAGCAAAGTAAACAGAATATAAGAAATGACTGAACTTGACATGAAAAACTGCTGCATGAAACAGCTGACTAATATTACAGACTGTGTCATGAGGGATGAATGAATTTCACAGATGGTTAAGGGGGAATTATGTGAGAAATTGTTGAACTTCACAAATAATTGGAGGGGAGCTTTGAAAACTTTTGCAAGGCCAACAGGGCCAACATAACCAACTAGTAGTGCTATTGTAAGGCCAAGGTGACCTAGGCAATAGAGCTAGAAATATTAAATTTGGGTATTGACATAGCCAAAGTGAGGTCTTTGAGAAAAGAGATTAAGGACAGGTTATTTATCTGGGTTGGGACAAGGGTGGAGGAAATGAGGAGTCAAGGTGTATTGGAGAAGAGAAACAGACAAATGGAGAGGAAGGGACTGAGGGGGTGTGTAAGCAAGGGGCTGGTCAGTGTATTTGCCTCTTCAGGCTCTGTGCCTGATGGCTGCACTCTGTTCTGCCTTCTTGATGAACTCTTTTCTATCTATTCTGTGATGCAAATTTGATCTCTCATTTGTGTGTATGTGTGTGTTTTGAGCTGTGCTAGCTGGCTAGCGGGAGAAAATCAGATTCTGGAAAGTCCCAAATTGAGAGTCAAGAATGGATGAAGTGGCCCAGAATCTGTGCATGAAGTCTGGATGGGTTCATCTTTGAGCCAGAGCCTACAGGATCCTCAAATGAGTGTGATACACACTTCTGCTGACCACTTGCCCTACTAAGAAGGTTATTATCATCAACAGGCAAACCAGCAGCCAAATTCCTCCCTCTGCTCTTAAATCATACATCTACAATCCAACATGCTGGACCACTGGAGGGAGGGATAAGTCAACACATTCACTCACAGTATAAGGTATGCAGAAGGGAGTGAGCCAACTCCAGAGCCATGCCATGGTAGATGGAAGGACCCAGGTGATCATTTCAATCCCAATCATATAGTAACTGACAGGACAGTCTCACCATCTATGCCCCACCATCCTGGGAGCTCCACTTGCTGTGAAGAGTCAGGGACCCCTTTCAGTAGCCAGAATTCCACACCGCACACACTCTGTATGAGCAAATCACCCAATTACACTCCAAGGAGAGTCAGCTTTTATAGACATGGCTTCTTGCCCCACCTCCAAGTTAATGTGGAAGATGGGAGCACCTGGTGGTGTTCTCCTAGTCAGTTCCCACCCAGGGCTGGCAAGACCCTTGATGAAAAACAACGAGGAGAGTCTTTCTTGTCTGGTTGTGGACATCATCCATATGCCAACCCTCATTCAGGGCTGGGGGCTTAACCCCAGCACTTCAAAAGCCTGTAAGTTATAGAAATGCAGGAAATACCTACCTTCCACTAGTGAACTTTAAGTCTAGTTATCCAGAAAGGAGTAGGATTGGAGCCTTTGTGTTGTTCAAGATTTATTTAGGTATCTGTTATGTATATATTACAGAAGTCTGAAAAACTAATCCCAAAATCTATTTCTTTGTAATACATTCACATATAAACACAGATGTTAAGATTTTAATTATTGAGAAGAGAAGCTAGAATAAGCTAATCAAGTTAAACTGAAAATAAAATTTCAGTTTTCTCTTACTAGTGAGATATATACATATGTATGTATATCTAGGGAGAGGTGAAAACATTGTATACAAGGAGATTGAGGCATCTAATAATGGTATTCATCAATATGTCAATAAATATGCATTGCTTGACCATATGAACCAGGATTATGGACTGGGAAAGTAATGGTGAAAGAATATTTTTTGGTGTTATACTTTAATGATCCTAATAATCCCTCTGTATCAGAAAAATAGCCTCAGGGGTTTTAGTTATATTGAGTCACACTGAAACAAATCCCTTTACAAGGCTTTAAAGGTTGACTTTTTTCCTTCAGAATTAGAATCCATTTTAAATAAACAAAAGATTATTTTTTTTTATAAATCACATAATTGAGATCACCCAATGCAGACATGTCCAGAAGGGAAAGTTCCCACTGATTACAGGAAATGATGTTAAAAACTATGTCGTTCCTTCTTTTTAGACTCCTACAACTAACTTGTTCACTCCACAGGGCATAGACTCATATGGATTTGGTTGCAACTGTCCTGCCTTTTCTGCTTTTGAGGTTTACTATGCATTTGGGATTTTGGCAGACATAGAAAAGTATCCTCACACTAGATTTAAAATAATTGAGCTACATTCTCAGAGATATCAGCTGGCCAAACTCTGCAAATGTTTTCATATTTACAAAGGTCTTAGGTGTTATGGTCTTGTTTTGTAACAATGAAGTTTGATAAGTATTATATTTTTAATAGAAAGTAGAGAAAGCTTTATGCAATTGGCCTTCCCCTAGCTCGAGGCTTTTTGAACTTTTATAATATAAGTATTAAAAATATTTCCTTCTATAAATATTTAAGAAATATTATGCTTGTGCTATTATTTATGAAATGCTTTCCCTTTTTCCTTTGTTACTGTATTATATTCTTCCTAAGATATTTTAAAGAAGGTCTCCAGGGTCGATCTGACTTTCCCTCTATAAAGACACACAAAGACAGAATTACCAATAAGAACTAAAGGAATTTCATCCCTTCTACATTAGCATTAGACACACAATAGCTGGTGGAATATAGCTTTACAACTTTCCTCTATTTGAAGCAGCACTGTAGCATACCTAGATTGTACTCATATCTTGCTCTTTATAAACACATATATATGAGTGTGTGTATATATGATCTAGTTAATAACTGTGTAACATGCCAAAAGGATCATCATCACAACTAGTGGCTAATATATATGCAAGGTAACGTCATATAGCTATAACCTCTAAAAAAAAATCCCAGTTCCAGAGGTCTGTGCTTTTAAGTTGATTATCTAAGGCTACTTTCTTACTGCTACCTCCATAAATAAATAAGTACTCATTACATTATTGGGGTATATATTAAAAAAAAAAAAAAAAAGAAAGAAAAAAAAAGAAAAAAATGCTTCTTATTTCAAATAACATATAAAAAGAAAAAAAAAGAAAAAAAATACTTCGTATTTCAAATAACATATAGGACTATCACATATAAAATACCTGATAGATTACAGAAAACAAAGTACAAAGGTGTTTAATAACATTAAGACTGAATACAAGCATATTGCCTACTTTTGGATTCACCAGTGATTTGTTACTTTTCTTATGGCACTGATTTCTTGTCATGAGGTGCCAGAAGCTATCATGCATTTCCTGAATTGTTCTGTGCGTTTCTAGAACTGGTGCTTTTAGATTAGCTATAATATAGCTGTGGCTATAAACCTAGTTTTAATGTCTTAGCTGTGGAGTCCAAAAGATATAGACAGGGAAAGATAAATTCCTGCTGACTAATTGATCAATGAATACCACTGAATGAATAAACAGAAAATGCTGTGTGAGCTGATGGGAAAGAAAATACCTGAGGAAAAGTCCATTCTTTAGTATCAAAACCTATGAGGAACTGCTGTTTTACTGATCTGTGCTTATGTGTCCCTAGAACTCTAGCTGGGCAAAATGATTTTGAAGCCTGTATTGCCATAAACAAGGATTGCTTTTTTCCCACTGCTATTTGTTTCCCTCCCCTGCCCATTCTGAAATGGTTCAAGACCACGACTTGGAAGGGAGTAGGATCTAATGTTTAGTTTACCAGAAGATGAAAAAACTGGTAGATGAAAAACTGAGTATGAGCCAGCAAAATTGTGCTCACAGCCCAAAAGGCCAATTTCATCCTGGGCTGCATCAGAACAAGTTGAGCAGGTTGAAGCAGCAGGTTGAGGGAGGGGATTCTCCCCCTCTACTCTGCCCTCATGACACCCTTCCTAGAATACTGTGTTCATCTCTGGGGCCCCAACAGGATCCCATGAGGCACCAAGGAGGGAGTACAGAGGGCCAAGAAGATGATTAGACAGTTGAAGCACCTCCTCTTTGAGGACAGCTTGAGAGAGCTGGGGTGGTTCAGCCTGGAAACCTGATGACTCTGGGGAGACCTTGCAGCAGCCCTCTAGTACTTCAAGAGGGCCTAGAGGAAAGGTGAGGAGGGACTCTATCAGGGAGTATAGCGACAGGATGGGCCCTAATGGCTTTAAACTGAAACAGGATAGATTTAGATTAGATATTAGAAAGAAATTTTTCATTGTAAGGGTGGTGAGGCACTGGAACTGACTGCCCAGAGAGGCTGTGGATGGCCCTGCCTGGAAGTGTTCCAGGTCAGGTTGGATGGGGCATTGGGCAGCCTGGTCTAGTGTAAGGTGTACCTGCCCAAGGCCATGGGGTTGGAACTGGGTGAGCGTTAAGATCCCTTCCAGCCCAAACCATTCTGTGTTTCTCTGATTCTATGACTCTATGATTCTGTGATTCTATGAAGATAAGGTGCATCCTGTTTCCCTGTGCAACATAACAGGATTAAAAAACGCAGTCATAAATCAACCTTTTATTTTGTTCCCTGCTGTATCTGTATACAGAAATTAATAAGACTTGCAATAAGGAGTTAGGCAGATAACTGTCATCCTACCAAACGCCAGTACTGAAGGTTCATAGATAGGTTCTTGTTCTTTGTTCTCTGCATGTGTGTACAACTTCCTGACATCACACTTGTTCTACAGTTCAGCCCGTGTAGGAGTTGTGAAAAGGATAGGGGTTATTCCTTTGTGTTATTCACAAAAGCAGACGGCCTTGATGCGTTCAGCTTGCAACTAGCTTTCTAGAGATGCCAGAGAAACCTGTAGGAAATAGTTTGTAAGATTACTTATTAATTTTCGTAGAATCATAGAATGCTTTGGGTTAGAAGGGTGCTTTAAAGATCATCTGGTCCCACTCCCCTGCTGTGAGGACGGACATTTTCAACTAAAACAGGATGCTTAGAGCCCCATCCAACCTGACCTTGAACGTTTCCAGGAATGGGGCTTCTACCACCTCTCTGGGCATCCTGTTCCAATTTTTCATCACCCTCATTGTAAAAAAGATCTTCCTTTCATCTAGTCTAAATCTACTCTGTTTTACTTAAAAAAAAATTACCCTTTGTCCTTTCACAACAGGTCCTGCTAAAAAGATTGTCACAGCTTCCTTATAGGCCTTCTTTAAGTATTGACAGGCCACAATAAGGTCTCCCTGGAGCCTTTTCTTCTCCAGGCTGAATAACCCTGACACTTCTAACCTTTCTTCACAGGACAGGTGTTCCATCCCTCTGTTCATTTTTGTGGAACTCCTCTAGACCTGTTCCAACAATTTCCTATCTGTCCTGTGCTGAAGTCTCCAGAGCTGGACACAGTAGTCCAGGTGAGGTCTCCCCACCTTTTTTTTTATAATAAAAACACTCAAATATTAAAGTACAAGTTTTGGGACTCAAGAAAAAATATGATTAGTGTGTCACAGCTATATAGTGAATCACAATACAGGTAAATGAAAACATTAAGTCAGCCATCCAGACTGGTTTTAACATAAGAGGATGCTTTTACCACCTCAGTAAGTAAAGTGTATTTTTTTTTCCAGTGCATGCACCAAATACAAGTTTGGAGTGGAGCACATTTCAGTATGAACACTTAATCACAGACTCTGTAAACAGAGGTCAAGTTGAGAGATAATGCAGGATTCCAAGATATATTTCTCCATGTGTCACATTCAAGCACTGATTTCTTGTCATGAGGTGCCAGAAGCTATCATGCATTTACTGAATTGTTCTGTGCATTTCTAGAACTGGTGCTTTTAGATTAGCTATAATATAGCTGTGGCTATAAACCTAGTTTTAATGTCTTAGCTGTGGAGTCCGAAAGATATAGACAGGGAAAGATAATTTCCTAGATATTCAAATTGCTGCAAACTTCCAGACTTAATTTGCAGCCACCATATTCTAAGACACTAATAATCTTTCCCCTGTAATAGAGAAGCAAATGTATGGACAGTTTTTGCCTCAAAGATTGGTAGAATCTTATTAAATTTCAAGGATAAATTCAATTAAAAGAATGTATTAATTTCTGCAGTTTAATTTATTTATAGTTCTCTACCTGTTCCAGAGGCAGATAACTCTGTAGGTTTATAAATATTTCACTTGTTAGAATACAAGTCTAGCTTCATTTGCAACTCTTTTTGTGTCACTGTCCTACTTTTTTGCATAGTCTACTTGACAAAAAGTTTCTATGCCTTACCTACCTGAATTTTATAACAAAAACCTTTGGGACTAATTAAGATTTTTATAGTAAACTAATGAGAGAGATTTTCTGTCTCTCTATTTTTATTTTTTTTTTTCTAGTTTTGTGCCTTGGGTTATTCTTGGGGCCGCCATAGTCAGATTCAATTTATGGAAGCATATTTGTTGCTCATCTGCATTAATAGAGCATAGTACAACGACAACAACAACAACAGCAGCAAAGATCTTGACAAGTTCTAATATTTTCTCTTAAGCTAAATAATTCCCCAGCTTCTTTCTATGTAAGACTCATAAAACAAAACGTGCTAATTAATGTAAGAAAAATTTGATTGTTCTGAAAATATTTTAAATGAACTGAAGGATGCTTTTTATAGTAGACAAATTTAGTCTGGCAAGGAGAAGCTGGTAGAACAGGCTAGACCAAAGCACAGAGCTCTGCTGTATCTGCCATAATTATTCATGAATCTATCAGCCAGGCAGGATATATCCGGTTATAACTCTTGCACATGTCAGTGATAGGGAACATCTAGCTTTTATCCTTCAGGGTGCTGGCAAGGGCAGAAGGTATGATCCCAGTGCCAGCAGGAAGGTTCCAGGCTTTTCCCTACCCAAGGAAATTCCTGAGTAACCCCTTACTCCCCAAAACAATGCACCAAAGCACTTTGGTTCAGGACCAAAGGGTTAGAGTCACAGAAAACATAATTCAGAAAGCCACCTGACAGAGCCAGGAGGAAAAAACAGTGACTTCAAGTCACAATTCTAGGAGAATTCTTAACTATAAGATAATAGCTGTCACATCCATTAAGGAAGTGCCCAACATGAATTTAGGTTCCTCTTCTGTGTGTTTGGACTTAAACCTATGTTTCACAGTTTGCATGGAGAATGCTCTGGCTTTACCAGTAAATAAAATGGCCCAAGATGCACTCTCTGGCCCTATGAGCAAGAGCTTTGTGTTCACACAACTTGTTCCACCTGTGAAGTGGTGCACCTCATGTAGGCTGCCTTTGACAACAATCCCATGGAGGCAACACCCAAACCTGGACTCTGTGTGGGAGAGCACTTGCTGACATGGGCCAGGATTACACCACAGCATGCACTAACAACTCAACAAATCTGAATGACTGCAGAAACAGGTCTTATTCCTCTTTAATTTACAAGTGGAAACATACTTGATGATGAATATAGCAGGACCAGTGACTGGCTACCTGATTACTGGTTTTGAGCTAGCAAGATAAACAGAAATCTTCTGCAGGCTTTACTCATCTCAGTGTTACCACTCGCTCAGTCACAACAGCCACACGAGGGCCATGCTGATATTTTGCTTGTGCAGAGAACATCTGTTCTCACCTTGATGAGACCTCTCTCATCTCTACACCCTATGTAGAGAACATCTGGGCTCACCTTTCTAGCAGCAAATCCACAAGCCAAATGAGCAGTCATTGAGCTGTGGGGTACTCCGTGTTCCCTTCAATTTGTACGAATCAATTAATATACATCAGGGCAATACATGAGCAGAAGAAAAATCTAGAAATAATCTCTAAATCTTGGTCACTAAGAAAAGTTCATCAGGTGTGCAGTTAATTTAGGAACCAGACTTTTAACAACCTTCTGAACAGTGGAAAAGTTTCACTAGATCTCGTTAAGAAGGGTCTAGAATAGTCAAATATCCTGATGGTAGGAAGATCTCTTCAGAGGACTTAGGTTTCAAATTAAATTAGATGAAGGACAGATGTAACTAATGATATTTGACTTCCCACCTGAAGGGGGACATGTAACATATATAATAGTAAGCATCAAGGAGCTGGGCCTCTCTCCTGGTGAGGTCTGTAACTTCCTGCAGCTTCTATGAGAGATCAAGGCCTCGAACAGTTCTGTACAAATTCAGGTACACCTAAGAGACTTTGCCACTGAGTAACTGAGCATCTGGAGAATGCAACCTGTTTCTGAGTTATTTGTGCTATTTGGGATCTAAAACTTGAAGTGGCAGCCTCTGTGTCTCCCAGTGAATGAAAAGGATTCAGGTGATCCATAGCAGGTCAATGCTATTGGACCTTTTGAAATGTGAGATAAAATGGTTTATCTCAAGACATTTTTGCTACAGACTAGATTATGGTGCATTGCTTCATGATTGCAGCAGACTGAGAACACGCATATGGGAATTTGGAGCTCCTAACTTGGTGCTTAGTAATTCGCTAAAATACAAGAATTACTAGACTTAATCCTGTCTTCCTTTAAATTAACACCTTCCCACACCCTAGCTACAGCTGCACAATCCTTTTTACAAGTGTGGGCGTTAGAGCTTTCCAAGGGGACCAGTAAGTCCCAGAATTAGCACAGGCTGGTGCAAACCACACTGCATTATTCTCCAAATTCATGGTAACTGTTTTGTCTGTTCACTAGTCTCCAGCCATCTGTCCTCCTATCTGTTTGCCATTTTTTTCATTTCTTTTACAGGGCACTAATCCATGTATGATGAAGTAATTTGCTGCCTGAGGACTGATCTGGGCTCTATTCCTCTGCCTGTTCCTCATGCTCTCTCCCATAGGAACTGCTGCCTTCATCACACTAAATTGTGTGATGATGTTGTGACATGGACAAATACTCAACAGGGAATAAAATAAAACCAACAGACACACCTTCTGTTACCATCAAACTTCCAGAGGTACAAAATCCCAGAGGTTCCTTACTGTGTAATCAAACCCTCAGCAGGAAGCAAGATGCTTGCAGACAGGTCATTGGAAATACATGTATTTGACACCATTTTCATAGATGTAATATAGCATTCACAGAAGGGTTTGCCTTCTTAGCCCTGCAGAGTTTCAGCTGAAAGGCCATTTAACTTTTTATAGTAAAATTATTTATAAACCAAAAAATGTAAAACACAGTAATAACAAGGCTTGGCTCTTAAATGCTCTCTCTAGTCCATCGAAGCCCTTACAGCCATAATCCCACTGACTTCAGAGCTATGGCTTATGTGTTTGAAGTTTAGCACATTATCAAGTGTCCTGTTGGATCAAGGGCCTCGAATGTTTTAATTCATAAATATATTTATTTAAAAGAATTACACCTTTGTATAAATATGCCATAACATAAAGGTAAAAAATAAGAGACGGTGAAGGATCAAGTCCATCTCATTTGTTCCTTTAGGCCTCTGAATTAGGGTGTTTTAGATGTTTTATTTTCCACTCTGTAAGATGGAGAAAAGTCAATGCCTTTTGAAAGTTACTAGGATGAGAAATTATTTAAGTAAGCTACATAGACTTGGACAGAACTGATCCTTCAAGACTTTCAAAACTCCTACTGAATAAAGAAAATTAGGCTAAGAAAACCATCATCCAAAATGGAGGTGAGTGCCATATGCCTAAACCAGAAAGATAGCTGTAGGAGAAGACAGTTCTCATTTTATGTAAAACAAAAGAATAGTTACAAAAGTAGGAATAAAACTTAGAGATAGGGAGGTTTGTTTTCTGTCTTCTCTATTCCTATAGAATTCACATTTCCTAGAAATTTTTAATCCAAAGATTAGTAAAATCTTGGGTTCAAGCTTTGCTATGCCAAGGAAATACATAGATCTTTTTATGGAATTAAAAATTCCTCTTCTGTGACATCCACATGACTGGTTAAAGGATCAGGAGCACAAGTAGTGTTCTCCTCTGTCCCTGCAGTTACAGGGAACGATGAGGGAAGAAACAGGAAGACTTATCAGACCCATACCTGGCTCTGATCCTAGTGTCACTAGCAGGAGTTTGCGTTTGTTGATTCTGGGTTGACTTACACAACACCAGGCCTGCTGGTGAAAATGGGGTCTACCTGTCTCAAAGGGGGAAAAGGACTTTTGCACAGGGGTTGAAAGGACTCCTCAAGAGAGCTTTAAACTAGATTTGAAGAGGGAAAGGGAGAAAAACAGGTTCACTTGAGATAAGTCTGGAAGAG
Source organism: Merops nubicus (assembly GCF_000691845.1). Classification (NCBI taxonomy): domain Eukaryota; kingdom Metazoa; phylum Chordata; class Aves; order Coraciiformes; family Meropidae; genus Merops; species Merops nubicus. The sequence goes on from NW_008602115.1 coordinate 34,916, forward strand.
TAACATCAATGTTTGTGGGATGGTGTGCTAGCAAGGTCCTTAAGGTCTGTCACATCAGTGGAGGCAGGGGCCGGAGTGTGAGGTGATAGCAAATACACAAGGGCTATCTATGGGATAGAAATCATAGAAGTGCCTAGGAATAGTAAGGTAGGAATTAGGTCTTCTGCCTCCAGGAAGGTGATGGAATCGATTGCCCAACTGAAGTGCATCTACACCAATGCATGAGCATGGGCAGCAAAGAGGAGGAGGTGGGAGCCATTGTGCATCAGGAAAACCACAATAACTATATCATAGAAACTGTCACAGGAACATGGTGGGATGATTCACACAACTGGAGTGCTGCATTGGATGACTATAAACTCTTTGGAAGGGATAGGCCAGGAAGAAGAGGTGGTGGAGTGGCTCTGTATGTTAGGGGGTGCTTTGGTTGTCTTAACGTTATGATGGTCATGACAGGGCTGAGTGTTTATGGGTAAGAATCAGAGGGAAGGGCAACAAGGCTGATATCATTGTAGGAGTCTGTTACAGTCTGCTCAGCCAGGATCAGAAAGAGGTGAAATATTCTGTAAGCATATGGGAGAAGTCTCATCATCACTGGCCCTTGATCTTGTGGGAGACTTCAATTTACCAGATGTTTGCTGAAAATACGACACAGTGGAGATGAAGTTGTGCAGGAAGTTCCTGGAGTATATGGAAGATAGCTTCCTGACACAGCTAGCTAGATACACAACTAGGGAAGGAACCCTACCTGGACCAGTTGTTTGTGAACAAAGAAAGACTTTTGGGTGATGCAACGGTTGGAGGTTGTCTTGGGCATGGCAAGTTTTAGATTATTGGAGAAGTAAGGAGGAAAGTGAGGAGGAGGAGGAGGAGGAGAAGGACTTGGGAATGCTGGTTTATGAGAAGATAAACATGATCTGGCAATGTACACTCTCAGCCTGGAAAGCCAATTGCCTCCTGGGCTGCCCCCAAAAAAGCATGACCAGCAGGTCAAGGGAGATGATTCTTCCTCTCTACTCTGCTCTCATGAGACCTTATCTGGAGTACTGCATTCAGCTTTGGGGCCCCAGCATAAGAACTGAGAGAACTGGGAATGTTCAGCCTGGAGAAGAGAAGGCTCCAGGGAGACCTTATTGCAGCATTTCGGTACTTAAAGGAGCCTACAGGAAGAATGGGGAGGGACTTTTTATGGGGGCATATCATGTAGGACAAGGGCTAATGACTTTAAAGTGAAAGAGCATAGACTTCACAAAATCACAGGATGGGGTTGGAAGTAACCTCTAGATATCATCTGTTGAACCCTGCTGGCTAAAGCAGTTTCATCTAGGGCAGATTACACAAGAACACACCCAGGAGAGTTGTGAAAGACTCCAGAGAAGGACAATTCACAGCTTCTCTGGGCAGTCTGTTCCAGGGCTTCATCACCCTCACAGCCACAGCTTCTCTGGGCAGTCTGTTCCCCTTCATCACCCTCACAGTGAAGAAACTTTTCCTGATGTTGAGTTGGAACTTGTTGTGTTCCACTTTGTGTCCATTGCACCTCACCTTGTTGCTGGGCACCACTGAAAAGAGACTGACCCCATCCTCTTGACATCCACCCTTCAGATATTTATAAACACTGAGAAGATCCCCTCTCAGCCTTTTCTTCTCTGGGCTAAACAGACCCAGGTCTCTCAGCCTTTCCTTGTAAGAAACATGTTCCACTCCCATAATCATCCTCATAGAAGTCAGCTGGACTCTCTGCAGTAGTTATTTATCTCTCTTGAACTAAGGAGCCTAGAACGGGACACAGGACTCCAGATATTGCCTCACCAGGGCAGAGTAGAGGACAAGGAGAAACCCCCTTGACCTGATGGTCACATTCTTCTTAACACACCCCAGTATACCACTGGCCTTCATGGACATGAGGACACATTGCTGTCTCGTCATTAACTTGTTGTCCACCAGGACTCCAATGTCCTTCTCCATGGAACTGCTTTCCAGATTTAGGATAGATATCAGGAAGAAGTTCTTCACTGTGAGGGTGGAGAGACACTGGAACTGGTTGCCCAGAGAGGTTGTGGATGCTCCTACCTGTAAGTGTTCAAGGCCAGGTAAGATGGGCCTTTGAGCAACCTGGTCTAGTAGGTGTCCCTGCCCATGGCAGAGGGGTTGGAACTAGATGAACTTTAAGATCCCTTCCAACCTGAACTATTCTATGATTCTGTGATTCTATGGTTCTATGGCCAAATTGAAGTTGCATATAATACTTTGAAAAATACTTAACTGATTTAGGGATATAAGTGTCATTTTTAGGAGTGATGGCCATTTGCAGCTATAGGAATTTTATACCTAACTTATTTTCAGTACAGGTAAATATATAGCCTTGAAGGCACCTTTGACACTTCCACAGTATGGAGAGAGATCTTTTTGTCTCATAACTTCAAGGCAAATTTCAAGAAAAGGACATTCATATAGACTGCTATTGACTGAGGAAACTATTTTTTTTTTTTCAGGTACACTCACAGATAAAAGAAAAGTAATTTTTCTTGAAACACTTTTTTTGGGGTGTATGTGAATATCCTATACATAACAAAGGAAAAAATAATATGATTATACTGCTGCTGCTCTGATAGCCTGTCTTCCATAGTGCAAAGAAATTTGATAGACTGCCATTGACTGAGGAAACTATTTTTTTTTCAGGTACACTCACAGGTAAAAGAAAAGTAATTTTTCTTGAAACATTTTTTTTGGGGTGTATATGAATATCCTATACATAACAAAGGAAAAAATAATATGATTATACTGCTGCTGCTCTGATAGCCTGTCTTCCATAGTGCAAAGAAATTTGAATTTTAGGCAATAATTAAAGACATGAAGGCAATTGGAAAATATGATAAAAATATAACAAAGGTTTATGAAGATAGATGGTGTCATAGTAACTTGATATCTTTCTGTGATAAGATAACTGATTTTGTAGTTAAAAGACACACAGTAGATCTAATCTGTCTGGGTTTCAGTAAATCATTTGATATGGTGTCAGATAGAAAATTACTAGTTAAAGTGGATAACAAAGGGATTAGAACTAAAAATGTAATATGAGTAAAAGACAGGCCAAGAGAGACAAAACTGGCTATTATTAGAAAGGGACATTTCAGAATGGGGAAAGGTTACTTGTAGTTTCTTCAAAGACTGATCTTGGGATTAATCTTATTAAACGCTTTCATTAAGGCTTTTGTGTAAAATAGATATGAACTAATGAAATTTGTAGTTGAAATGATATTGAGAGGCATTGTTTCTGTAGTGGCGGGTGAAAATATGCAGAAGCAACTGAAAAACCTTGAGGACTGGACTTGCAGAACAGAGGCATATGTGACATATCTTTGTGCCTGGTCATGCACTTTTTTACTAACATTTTGCTTTACTTTGAGGCCAGCCTTTGAAAATGAGTGATGAAGAAAAATATCTGAACATATTAGTTGATTCCATAATAATATGACTAAAAATGTGTAAGGTATATTCAAAGGAATTAAGGAAATATTCTTTCCTTTATCCAGAATAAAGAAAGACTGCAAGAATAATAAAGTAGAAGGAGGTTCTATTTTATGACTCAAAACTGAACGAGCTATATCCATTTAGCCTGAAAAATGGAAGATTGAGAAAGGTTGGTTTTGTTATTTATGTATAACAAATTAGGCTAAAGATGATGCATGTATTAGAGAAAATAAGCATAAATTTACAATGAGCACATGAAGACTGATAATCATTAAGGTGTTTTTAACCATATATAAACTGAAATTCTGTAAAATCTTTCAAAATGTTCACCATGGGTAAACTCCTAATTTTAAACATCTCAGCAATATTTTGTGATATAGTTGACAAAAAGCCTGGGCTTGGACTTGAAGACACAGGAGGTGCCTTCCAGTTCTGTCATTTGTTATTCCTTTAAATGAATGACATTAATTTAGTTAATAAAGATTAATTTTTACAAACAATATTCAGGCTTATATTTCCTATTAGATTTACATATACATATCTATTTCCTATTAGATTTACTGTATGCTGTGATTGTAGGCAGACAGAGTATGTCATTCCCAGGGTCATATAATAATCATAACTGAGCTAAAAATACAACCTAAAAGTCTGATTCTCCTTTCATCTGTTCCATTTTTTTTTTATTTTAAGGTGGTATAACCTCTTTAACATTGCTGTATATTCACTGTAGTAAAAGAATCCAATTCCAGAATTTTTGATTCATATTTCTTTCTCTACCTACTATAGTAAACTGAGTCCCTAGTATATATATATATATATATATGTATGTATATGTGCATGTATATACATCTCAGCCTTAGGCAGAGCATATATTTAAAATGAATTTACCAGAGTATTTCCCCAGAGACTTACATTCCCTGGGTTTTGGGCTTTTGTTCTTTTTGTTTCTTCTGATGGTTGTTATAGACTGTATAACATTAGCTAGCTTGGAGGTGCAAATGCACCCCAGAGGAATAACCTTATTTATTTTTCACAGTATAATTGATTATTTTGAATAATGTATGTGATGGCTAGGTAATGAGTGGAAAACAATGTCTAAACATGACTTGGTACCACTTTCTGTAGTATCTGTGATTTGACAGCATAACATATTAGGTTGGCCTCACAGGACAAGATAACAGTTACATTATTTTCTGTAAGGAAAAATCATTCAGCACATTTCCCTCTCTCAGAAAAAAAAGGAATTTGAATATGCAGAATTTCATCTGCATTGTTTTATCTGAGGTACTAGTATAACAATGATGTACAGAGTTCAATTATTGCTGATTTGGTTTTTTTTTTTGAGATAGTTTATCAGAAGGGAGAGAATAAATGTCTCTGTGAGAAGACCAAGAACTGAAATCAAAACTTTATTTAAAATAGCATTTTTTAAAAAGTTGGAATGATGATGGGCTCTCCTTGAAATCCGAGATTTTATGGGACCTGTGGTGTGATGTGCAGTTAGATCAGGCTCACTTCATAGCACTAAAAATTTTCTCTGTATCATCCTACACACAGTGTGGTGATTCTGTGATATTCTTTGGATATTCTGTGCTTTACACCTGATTGATTTTTGCATGTGCATTGGCTTGGAGTTTGACTTTGGGCAGCAGGTCAGGTGACACATTGTCTAGCTCAAGCCAGCAAAGTAACATTTACCCTACCAGCCTGTAGGGACCTCTGTAAGCAACCTGTGTTTAAAACAGATGTATTTTTACAAATGTAATCTGTGAAATATCAAATTTAATTTTCCTTAACGCTATAAGCTGCACCATTAGAAGAAGGACCATATAAAATGTACACAGTGAATATGTTTTTCTTACAGTTTTTTAGTTACAGCCTGTAGGTTGCTGAAGGGAAAAATGAACAAATTGATGGATTTGGTTATGTGTGAAATGGATATGTAACAAGGGAACCAGAAAACCTTTTACATTTCCAGAGATCAGAGCTCCCAGCCTACCATATAATACTCCATTCCAATTTCATTCAACTGTGATGGAGGGAAAAATTCCATAGCATTGGTGTGCACTTAATTGTCACAGGGAAGTAAAATTACAAAGTTTAGTAATACCATAAAAATGTGTGGTGTTATGCAAGAACCTAAAATTACATGCTCTCTGAAGTAAAATTATTATACTACAGAGGCTCGCAAAAGCTTTCAAACTAAGCAGTATAATCTCACAGTTAAGAGCTTTAACTTGTTGTTGAAAGAATAGAAACACAAATGCCATTGCTGCCAGGACAAAACAGTACAACAGACTCAAGGTGAATTTTTATGTGTTTTTTTAAATGCAGTTCTTATGCTAATGGTGTTGATAAAAACATAAGGCATAATATTTATATTTTCTGTGCACAGCTGAGATATTAATAACAAAGTCAGAACAAAGGAATGCCCATTAATATATGGACACATGGAAACGGGTATGCACAGCCTATTGACATCTTCAGGTCAATTAAAGTACATTAGGAAAAGACCTCATTCTCCTGAATCCACCAAACTAGTGTATGACCTACTTTATAAAAAGTACCACCAGCCAAAGCTTCTCTGTGGAAAGACTTGAGTGAAGGCAAGGACAGACTCCTTGAGTATCAAATATAAGGTCAAAGTGCTAACGGATAGATGGAAAGGCTTAATCATTGGGTCATCAGAAACACTCATACTTTACCCTACACTGAATGTTCTTGCTGGCAGTGATTTCTTGGCCAGCAGAGCTGTTTCACACAGAGAAGCAGGTGATCAACATGCATTGCATGAGCAGACCTTGGACTAGAACACACAATGCTCTATATAGCTCTCACTTTGTGTTGTTGAAAAGATAAGGAAATCCATGACCAGAAAATATGTATTCTGAGTGATACAGACCTAACACACTTTGGCCCTTCGTGGTTCCTGCTGTGAAATTCTAGGACCCCTCTGAGTTATCTACTGAATGGCAAAATAGATCCATGTTTTTTCAAGCTGATGCAAGGCAGTGAAAAACAACTATTGACTTCTGCCAACAGAAGTTATATGTCCCCTTGACAGAAGTGAACCAAATAGGGTTTTTTTTTGAAAAGCATTTGACTGTAACATGTATAAAGAAAATGCAGTAATCCAAGGTGCAGAAATTCAGGTTTGTATCTGAAAGTGTCCAAATTTGTCATCTAAGTGATCATAGCATTCTGTAAAAAAATATAGCTATTTTGTAAACTTTTGGGCAACCAGTTGTCAAATGACAGGCATGCACAAAGATACATAAATGATGTTAGTTGTCTCACAAGTAAGAAAATGATTTCAAGTCCTCAACTAAGCTGTGAATCAAGAAAATCTCAATAAGGAACTTCCATGTAGATAATCTTCCTGTATTTGCACTGTACTAGGAGATGCAGTCTGCCCAAAAGACAGGCAATAAAGGCACCATCTGGTACATTGTGTTTTGGAAACTTTCAGCACAGAAGTTATTAAGTCCCTTCTCTGCAGCTTTGATTTGTATTCTAGGGGACTGTAGCTGCTGTATTTTGTTTACCCCAGTGGTTATTTTCTCTTTGTTTTCTGTTAAAGTTGTCATAGTTTGTAAAGAAAACTGAATAATTAATACATGAACTTTGTGTATCTGTCTTCTACTCTCCAGGTGAAAGCCCTGATCACTGAGCTAAGACCACCTACTCTGCCTCACTCACTCTTTCTTTCCCTCTCTCTTTCTTTTTCTTTTTTTTCTTTTCTTTTTTTTTTGTTTTTTTTCTTTTCTTTTTTTTTTTTTTTTTTTTAAGGACTAACCTTCTCAGGATCCTTTGCTTTCTTCTGGAACTGGTGCTTCACTGGCTTCAAGGGATGATAGGTTGAGTTCGTGAATGAGAAATTAAGTGATTTTATTAAATAGAATCATAGAATCCTTTAGGTTGGAAAGGACCTCCAAGATCATCAAGTCCAACCATTGAGCCATTAGGGCTCTAAAGTCCTCTGCTAAAACAGATCAGAGTCTGTCAGGGTTGGAATGGACCACAAGTGTCACCCAGTTCCAACCCCTCTGCCATGAGCAGGGACACCTCCCACTAGACCAGGCTGCCCAGAGCCTCATCCAGCCTGGCCTTAAAGACCCCCAGGGATGGGGCCTCAACCACCACCCTGGGCAACCCATTCCAGGGTCTCACCACTCTCATGGGGAAGAACTTCTTCCTCATGTCCAGCCTGAATCTGCCCACTGCCAGCTTTGCCCCATTCCCTCTAGTTCTGTTGTTACTTGAGATCCTAAAAAGTCCCTCCCCAGCTTTCTTGTAGCCCCCCCTAAGATACTGGAAGGCCACAACAAGGTCACCTCAGAGCCTTCTCTTCTGCAGACTGAACAGCCCCAACTCTCTCAGTCTGTCCTCACAGCAGAGCTGCTCCAGCCCTCGGATCGTTCTCGTGGCCCTTCTCTGGACATTACTTCTGGATCAAGACATCCCTGAGAGATGGTTGGAGGATAGGAGAATACACACATGAAGCATTGTCTTTAATTGCTTTGTTCTTTTGCCCTGCTGATTTTGGTCGTTGTCAGAGTGAAAAAATGACAGAAATCGGCTTGTATCTCAATTCTTCATGGGCACTTTTGTATTCTTAAAATTAAGGTGGCAGATTGACCCAGACAATGAGAAGATGATTTTCAGAGTATCCAGGCTGTGGTTCCTATAAGCATGACATCTCAATTCCTTTGGCTCCTCATTTTTTTCCAGTTCTCTGTTTAAAGACGTTGACCAAAGTGAGAGTGCTCAAATGACAAAGCAATTAGACTCCTGGAAGAACATTAAGTGAACAGAACAGAACATTGCACAATTAGAACTGTTTTTCTAGAGCACAACCAGAAACACTGATAAAGCTTACAGAAAGCTTTTCATTGGAAAAAGAAAATTCAGAGTTGAAGAGGTGGAATGTGCAACTAATAGAATCATAGAATTATAGAATCCTTTAGGTTGGAAGGGAACTTAACACACAGCATTCCATTCCCAGTGCTTTGAAACTTTAAAAGCTTTTTGTGTAGAGATGCTGAAAAATTTATGCTGCCCTTTTTACTTTCCTAGTGTCTGGATAATTTTGGCTAAGGGCCTGGAAGATAAACTGTAATTTACTATCTCCTGGCATCTTGGATAGATATTTTGTTATTTGGCTCACTTGGTTTTCACTCTTTTTATTTTTCCACAGAAGACAAAAGAAGGATTAGCTTCTTTCCTGTAATATTTTTGGAAGTAGAAAAAGATGGTTTTCTCAAGGTGATACACTTTGATTTCATAGCTAGATGCCAAATTTTGAATTGAACTTGATATTTTGTTTCATATTAATTTCTGATGAAAGTATATTTAATATTATATACCAAAGATTTCTGTGAAATTTAATTTTTGTCATAATCTCTCAAAATTGCTATAGAGAATGCTTACCTTTATGAATACATTCATGGGCTACTATACCTCACTTTTTCATATCTACAAAGGGAGGATAATAACACTTACCTGTGTGACAAACGAGATAAGTATCTTAATTTATTAAAGTCTGTAAACTACTTTAAGATCTACCAGTAAAAGTCCCTGTGCAAGGAGGAAAGCAATAACAGCCATATCGTAAAGGAAACTAAACTTTTAATTCTGCCAAAGTTTCCTGGGTGAAAAGGTAACTCTTTAATGAGATTAAGGACATGTTTGAGACTGGCAGATTTATAACAAATCCTCAGTGGATGCAAACATGTAAAATTGTTTGGCATAACTGTTTGCAATTGCATTTGTAAAAGTAATTGGATATTATGAGACTGTGAATAGTGGAGAAGTGCAATTGGGAGTTTCAAGTAGTGAATTACATGTCATATTTTATTGTATAGATGTGAGTGTTGCAGCTGTTGTGGCATTTGAATGGGTTTTCTTTCAGATGATCTATTAGCCTATGTACAGTATTTGACCAGCATGATGCTTATTTATTGATACTCATAGCTGTCACTTGATTATATGGTAACATGAAGATATTGCTGGAACACAATGATTTAAAGGTGTCTTTTTTCCTGTTTGAAGTAACCCTCATATACCAAAACACTTCTAATCAGAATAAAGACTGAAAAGGATACTGTTTAACCTAGGATGATGATGCTTTTTAGAAGAGTATGCCTCTAATTGATTATTAGTTTTCTCTATATGGATGGATGGAAAGAGCTGCCCTGTCTATTTCTTTGTAAGAATGAGAGGCAGGTCTCATTTGAAAAGAGCCCTTATTATCTGAGATGGTTTAATATGTGTTTTGATTGAATAATTCTGTGCTATCCAGTAGAGAACAATAGACTTGGAATAGCAAGACTGCGTTCGCTCATGTTTTGACAGTTTTCTGTTGATTTTTTTTCTAGCCCTCAGAGCTAAGAACTGAAGGAAACAATTTAAATTTTCATGGAATACAAGTGTACAGTTTTTGAATACTTGCAACCTTCATTTACTTTAAAATAAGTATTAAATATTTTCAAGCAACGTTACAACTTAGAATTGTCTTGTAAAAAAAGAATAAAATTAAGATCCACGAGGCCAAAAACAACCCAAGGTTGTATTGTTTATATATAGACATATCTTCTGTGAATCTTATATATCTCAAATATGATTGCTTCTGTGCCTTGGCCAAATGCCATTTCACTGTAGGGATAATCCATTGCGATTTCAACACTATTATTATTAGTGACAGTCCTGATGTTCATAGTCATACTAATGTTGCTGTTTTAGTAGGAAACTAACCAAAGCCTTAGGAATAGTTTTGCAGCTCAGAAATCTAGTCCTGTTCTCAGAAGCCGCCGACATCTTCAGGGTCAGCTGAATTGTGCCCAGGGTAGATTTAATGCTGGCTGTGTCTGACATAGCTTTGAGCAGCAGTAGGTTTTGTTCCTGTTCAGGGGGTCAGGTGCCCCAGCTGACCGGCTCAGATGCTTCTCCTGATGGTAAGTGTTGGGGTGAGGATGAGGTGGCTGCTTGTCTCACTTATTCATCAATCTCTGTTCTGTCAGAATTGTAGAAGGCCTTTTTGCCCTGTTAGTCTAGACATCAGAAGCCCGACTATCTTCTTACACTCTACCAGCATAAAATGACCTCAAAATGTTCTTAAATTACAGTGAGCCATATATTTACTCCCAGTTTAAGACTTTGTAAGGCTCACTGCCAGAGTAGTGTCAAATGTAATTCAGAGACAATGTAAATCAGAATCCATTTAACGCAGTATGCAGAGTGGAAACTAGAAAGTCTAGAATCAAGTAACAGTCTTTTTTCTCTGTTACGAGACTCTCATGCCAATTTATATTCCAATCACTAATGCATGGCATCATTTGTCCCTTGTTATTAAGGGAATATTTTACCTCTTTAACATAATTTTTCCTTGTTCATAGGTTTAAACAGTTTTCTGCATCATATTAATTTCCCAGAAAAAAATAACATCTATTTTAATAAAACTACAGAATTACATTAAAAGAGGAAAATAATTAGGATGATGGAAGAGAATTTCTTAATTTCCAGCCACTGTTTGTTGCTATCTATCTGACTGTATTACTCATTTACAACAAATGCAGCCTGAGTTATAAGATCATGTTTTATGGTATGACTTGAAGGCAGACTACAGTCGCTCTTTAGTCTTTTGTTATTAACAGCCTTGTTAATCTAGCTGGATAATTGAACAAAGAAGCTTAGATCTATATGACAACAGGAGAGGGGCTCTTTTTCTGTGGTTTGTTAGACACACATCAAAACTTAACATTGTCCCATGACACCAGCTTGTTGTAAGTGGATCTAAATACAGTTTTTCTTTCTTTCTAGTTACTCCAACTGGATTCCTAGAATTAATTGTCAGGCTTTAATGCTTCTGTGGCATTCTGCAGTCCATGCCTCCTAAGCCTTGCAGCTAGTTTGTAACATATTTACCCTCTTTCTTTCCCAGTGATTAACAACAGTTTCTTCATAAGACCTATGGTCTTTTCTTAACTTGGCATCATAAGAGCGTAAACAAGACATCAAGGGAAAAAAAGCTCTTAAAAATGTGATTTTCTAACAGTTGATACTCTTCATTTGAAAAGTTGTTTGACCACAAGGTCAAGTTTTTATAAATATGACAAAATAAAGCATTTTTAGAAGTAATTTCTTATGTCTGATTTCACCTTTGCTCTTATTCTGATAGGTCATTGTTGAAACTGGAAAGAACTCTCATATTCTGTCTCTGTCTGTTTTTTACACAGGGGCAATGCATGCTCCTGTAACAAAGAACAGTGTCTCTTCCATGGTATAGTGTCACTTCCTACTGTATGGCTTTGATCCCTTACTAATGTCTAGCATCTCTTTTTAATTGCATGCCTTTTATCTCTCATAGTGATCCATCAACTGCTCTGATTGATTCCAGTAAGGCAAACTCCCTTAGGCAGTAGCCCATAATTGTTGTTTCAAAACTGAACAGATTTTTTCAGTCTAAATATAAATGTTGGTTACATTCCACCGTAAAACTACTAGGTGCAAAAGCCTTCTTAGATAAATTTGAGGAGAATGTTGGGGAAAGGTTCAGCACAAGATGAGGAAAATCTACCAAGGAATTCCCAAGAGTAATGAAAGACAGACTGAGGCAGACAGACCTGCACCATTATGTTACATAAAGTTTGCAAACATTAAAAAAAAAATGTTAATCATAGGTAATTACTAACAGCTATCTTCAAAATGTCAAAATACGAAGTGTATATACATATATATTTAATCTTCTCTAAAAGTCATTTTATTACTCCACAAACTTTAGCAAAAATGTTTCTTCATCATTCACGTGATCTTCCATGTGCCTGTTTGATTGCCTGCTTTTTTTTTTCCCATTTCAATATTAATGTTGTCTTTTTACAGTTTAAAAACACCTTATTTTAAAATATTTTCCTAATGTATAACCTTGTCTTTATTGCAGCTCAGGCTCATTTATCTCCAACATATATTGGAAATATTTCCTTACTTTCTCCTTTCTAGTACTGTTACATATTAAAGCCTGATATCATGTTCACCCTTAGTCTCTTCTGTTCTAGCCTTCTAATCTGCTCTTTTCTGATGCCTTGTCATTGAATTCTGATTATGAAGACCTGAGGAAATTTTAAGTCAGCTCTTTGGATAATCAACAAGTCTCTAGCACCTTCTCTTCCAACAGTATGAAGGAGATTAAGGGACACTAATAACAGACTTCTGCATCTTCAAGTTACAGATTTCTCAGTTCTTCAAAATTTGCTTTTCTAAGATTGGAAGCTGCTTCTATATTCAGTAGGTAAAGCTCTTTCTTATTTTGTGATTTCAGCCTGCTTTCACACTGTCCTGTAAATTCGACATTCACAATCGGGTTCAGCTGTCACAGTTTATGTCACACATATTTTATGTCTGAATATTCTTTTTATAATGTAACCATTACTTTGATAATCAGTGTTGCCCTGTATTTTTTTTAACTCAAAACAATCATGGAAGGAGTTATGTAAATATAAATTCAATGAACTCAGACAGGAGGTCAGGTAATTCTCAGATTTTGTACAGATATATTGATGATTTCTTATCATTCCTTTAGCTTTAGCCTCTATTCTTTGCTTCTGTCTAATTAAAATAATTTAACTACTGTTCTCTTCCATATATCTATGCAGTGACTGTGAAAATAACTTATGTAAAATATGAAAACATTCCTTCAGTTTTTTTCATCCTATAATTCTATTTTCAAATCCAAATCTGTTACTAATTGTCTCCTTGGAGTTATTTTATATCTGTGACTGCTACAATTATGACCAAGGGTGTCATATCAGAATCTTATTTTCATAACACAGAACCATTTAAAGGCCATAACACGAAAGATCTGGATTCTGTTTAGAAAGGAAATGCTTCTGAGAGTCAACACAAATGGTTCTGAGATAGACAATAACTGCCACTATTCACCAAGCATTCAAGTTTCCTGCCTTCTCTAACTCTGTGCATAGATCTTTGCACTCCATAAAACACTTTTTTTTTTTTTTCTCCATCTTCTTTCTCCTTTTTGATGTCTCTCTGTATTTTTGCTATTTATTTGAACCTTTTTTTTTGTTTTTCCTAGAATACATCTGTTACTTTTAATGGAAGCATCTCTACCTCTTGCAAGTAGAATCTAGATGGCAATACATATGATTAAGAAAATTGTCTTCAGACCATTATATCATACCCTGATAAAGTAACTATAGAACAGCATGGACTAACTACTCACTGCTGCTGAGAAAATTAGTTACACAGTTAACAGGACACACTTTGGCCCTATACAGTTGGTAGTTTCTTGAGCACCATGTATCCTCCTTTTGTCTCATATATTATTGATAATGAGGTCTTGATTGCCTTTCACCTCTTTATTATTTACTCAAGTTAGAGGAACTCAGCTCCTAAGAAGTAGTTATAGCCTGTGAATCTCTTGGTCTCCTAGTTTTGCTCTTCTTCATATGAACAGTTTTGTTATGTGATATCATCTCTGCTCTTCAAACTTAACTAATGGCCAGCAAGAGTGTATGAATTAATCTTTCATTGTTCATTTAATTATTTATAAGAGAGGAAAATCACAGAATGTCACCTAAAAAAAACCAAACCAAACCAAACCAAAACAAAACAAAACAATGAGAGAGAATGAAAAGGGAAGAAGATTGATCTGATTTCTCTGGGCCTCTTCTCTGAAAGACAGTATTGCAACTACAGCCTGTACTGATAATGCTTTGGACAGTGGCACTGAGGGCACCCTCA
>NW_008602116.1:0-421 GCF_000691845.1 Merops nubicus
GCCGGGCCCAGCCAGGAGTTTATTGGCTGCCATACTGACATCATACCTGTAGCAGTGGGGCCGGGCTGGGCGTGGGGCCGGGCAGTCTGGGGGCAGGGGCTGGTTCTGGGCCAGGGGTTTCCAGGCCGGGTGGTGCGAGCCCAGTTGCCATCTGGAGCTTGTGCAGTGATGTCTTTTCTTGTATATATATTGTGTATTTCCTTGTATATATATGGGTGTTTCCTTGTTATATATTGTTGTATAGATTGTTAATGCTGTTATTTTACTGTTCCTTCTATGTTGTTGTATTAAATTCTCCTTATCGCAACCCACAGGGGTTTGTATTTTTCTCCCTTTGCTCCCTCCCATTGGGGGGGGTGTGTGATCAAGTGACCACGTGGTACTCGGCTCCTATCTGGGGCTCAACCACCACCGTCTTTTT
>NW_008602116.1:772-1248 GCF_000691845.1 Merops nubicus
CTTTTGAGAATGTTGGCTATCTTTGGAACATCCAGGCCAAGATGCTCTCGGTGCTATGTGTTTTCAATGTTTGCCAAATTTTGTTTAGGGTTACACAATTAATCTCTAAGAACATCACCCAGAGATCTGCCCCAGGGCTGGATAGTTATGAGTGGCAGAGTGTGTAGGAAAGTATTGGGCAAGTGCCTAAGCCAATGGTCACCTCCAACGTTCTGGAATTTCACCCCTGAACAAGTGCAGAGTCCCGACAAACTGGTAAAGCAACTACAAAAGGTGTGTTATCAACCTGGCAATCCCCAAGAAATGCAAATCACTGTAATGTGTTGGGGCCTTGCCTATGCCTACAGAGAGCTTCTCACCACTAAAAAAAGGAAGAGGGCGGCTCTGGACCTGAAAACAGTCCAGCAGATGCTGCAGCTGACCCACAGAACCAAATTTTTTATCAGTTGCCCAATACAGAAGAAGAAATACACAAA
>NW_008602117.1:0-2056 GCF_000691845.1 Merops nubicus
CAGGTTTCAAACCATTACACCTGTCCTCCAGAACAGGTAGTCCAGACATGCATCTGGTGGGGAGAAACACACACAGAGCTGGTGACACCAGTCCAAGCTCTCCAGTGGCAGAAGTAAGATTTTGGTCACTGAGATCTTTGATCCTGGCATCTCACAGTTTTTCTGCATGGCAGCTTCTTCCTCCTCTTCTTTTTCATCTTCCTATCAAAGCTTTCCCAGGTTTCCCTCCTCAGTTTCATTTTTGTCACCCACTCAAGTTTTCTGTGCACTCCCAGGCTGCTCTTGTTGGTGGTCTGAGGTTCAAGATCCAGAAGCTTTTCCATCTTTCTTCTTGTCTTCAGTTCCCCAGTTAAGAGCTTAATTGTCAGAAGCCCTGAAGCCAGCCTGATCTTCTACTGTCCTGCAGAGCTTCAAGTCAGAGGTCATCTCTTGGACATGAGGGTTCCAAGAGCACATAGATGAGCTTGTACAGTGGCTGTGATGTGACTATCTTCTTGAGTCCTTGATGCGCTCTGGAAACAAGCTCTTTTAATCTCATGGTTGTCTTCAAACCAATACTATCCAGAACCTGACCCTTTGGAGGTTATTCCATGTTTGGAGGACATTCCTTGTCCTGTTTGCTGTGACACCTCCAAGGAATTAAGATTTTCCTGTTCATATTTTTTTTCCCCTGTTCATGGCAGGTGAACAAATTCATGACAGCTTCTCTTAAGGGAAGTCGTAACTGTTGCAAGACCACTCAGAGAGCTCATCACCCCATCACATTGCTTAGTCTTGTGGTGTTTCCTCTGTTCCATGAATGCCTTGGGCATCATGCCTACTGCTTCACCTCAAAACAGGACAAATGGGAATGGTCCTCAGAAATTTAGGCTTTTCTTTCAGTGGAAAACTGTTCACACATTTCAGATAAAAAATTTCAGAAGTGCACATTTCAGTAGTACGTTGGAAAATATGAATGAAATGCAACACATCAGAGCTTCAAAATAGCCTGGGGTGAGAGTTTTTGGATGAGGAGGAGGGGTAGTGAAAAAAAAAAAAAAAAGATAATTTTATACACAACTTGAGATGGAGCTGGGTTCCTTTTTATGTCAAAACCTGATCATCCGATTTTTGAAACAGTGCTTCTCTTTTGTCTACATCAAGAAATCCCAGTGAGGGAGGACTGCAGCTGAATTACTCCTTTTTACATTTTTCGCACAATTCTGTGCTGTGCTTGTGCAGGTGCCAAGGTAGTCAACAGGGAAAGAAACTGAGAATTTGGTGCCAAAAGCACAAGTTGATGCTACTAAGAAGAAATTCCCTTAGGCCCCAGGAAGGAAGAACCATTATTTTTTTTGTTGTTGTTGAAGTTAATCACTGGAAGAGGCAAATGTTGTAGCCCCAGCTAGAAGTCTTCAAGAAGGTCGTTTGTGATGTTCTAGCAACAGTGATAGCCAGACCTGTATTTTCAGTCAGTTCCAGTACTGCACAAGCTCACAGAATCACAAACTCACAGAATGGTGGGGTTGGAAGGGACCTCTGGAGGTCATCTTGTCAAACCCACTGCTCCAGCAGCTCACCCAAAGCAGGGTGCCCAGGTTGGTGTCCAGGTGGCTTTGGAATCTCTTCAGTGACGGAGACTCCACAACCTCTCTGGGCAGCCTGCTCCAGGCTCTGTCACCCTCACACCAAAGAATTTTCTCCTCCTGTTCCGGTGGAACCTCCTGGGTCCTATTGGACAAGGCCCGTTGGTCCTTGTCTTGTTGCTGGGCACCACTGACAAGAGTCTGGCCCCAGCCTCTTGCCCCCTGGGGGCCCTTTAGCTCTTGATCAGCATTGATCAGATCCCCTCTCAGTCTTCTCCAGGCTGAACAGCCCCAGCTCCCTCAGCCCTTCCTCAGCACAGAGATGCTCCAGGTCCCTCAGCAGCTTTGTAGCCTCTGATGGACTCTCTCCAGTAGCTCCTTGTCTCTGTTCAAGTGGGGGGCCCAGAACTGGACACATCACTCCAGATATGACATCACTAGGTGAAATGCTGGGGTTTGAACCCCGAGCCCCGAATTAAGGTTGACATATG
>NW_008602117.1:2240-15664 GCF_000691845.1 Merops nubicus
GGGACCGCTTGCGGGGAGGCAGGAGTGTCTGTCTGTGGAGTGCACTCCACAGAGCTTCCTGGTTCAGAGGAGACCTCCTGACTCTACCTGGAGCTGGGTCCTTCTCTGCAGAGCTGCTTTCCAGCAAGTCAGCCCCTAACTTGTACCGGTGCAGGGAGTAATTCCTCCCCAGGTGCAGGACCCTGCACTTGCCCATGTTGAACTCCTAGGAAATACCCTTTTTCACTCAACCCTGAGGCTTAGCTTTCCAGGCTGGCCCCTGTGTCTTTTCCAGACTCTGGTGGTCCCAGCTTCTAGCTGCCATTGGTCCTACTGCCCTACAGTTTTCTCTAGGTGGCTGTACAAAGCCCAGAAGTTGCTCACGGGAAGGGAACAATCTCTGTCTTTCTAAAGAATATTCATCCTGACTTTCTATGCAGCAGAAGGAAATAATTAATGGGCAGACTTCTGTCCAGCATGCTTAATAACATGTCAGACAGGGCTGGATAACCTGCAGGCACAGAAATCTGCCACTGGCACCTGCCAGCAGCAAGGGTAAGAGGTGCCAAGAAGACCAGTGGTAAGAGAGAGAAAATTGTAAAAGTAGAGTGACACAAGGGGATACAATTTTCTATTTGCCTCCAAGGATGATCCCTTCCCTTGGAATCTGTGTTCAGAGCCCTTCCAGCTGGAAGGTGAGGTTGACTGGGTCTCTGAGCAACCTGCTTGAGTTGCAGATGTCCCTGCTGGCTGTAGGAGGGTTGGACTAGGTGACCTTGAAAGGTCCTTTCCAACCCAAACCATTCTATGACTCTATGAAGATCATTTAGCCAGGTAGAAAACCAGCAGCAGCAGAGAACCCTGCAAGTGGTTAAATTACAGAGCAAGCTGAAGAGTTAGCATGATGGATTAATCTCTATCGGAGCATCAAGACACTGTGAAACAAATACACACTCTGGTGGGCTTTATCTCTCAGGTGACCAGCAGAAGTGTCAGATGTGGCTGCTGTTTATCAGGAAGGTGGTTGGTATGAAGCCAGGGTAGCAGCACTGTTAACAGAATGCTTTTGTAGGGACATGGCCAGTCCTGCAGACCAGCAGTGGAGGTGCAGTCTTGGGCCTGGGGGATGGAGCTCTTCCATGGCTTTGTGCTGCTTAGGCCATGCCAGAGCCACTGCATCTTAACATGGTGGTTGCAGAGCTGGATATCTAAAGCATCAGAGGTTTCAACGGGAGGCAAAGGGGAAACTGTGTTCCCCCAAGGCAGCTAGTTATCAGAATCCTGGTACCTGCTGTCATTGGTGACACATCCGATAGCTCAGCAGGAAAAAAAAACGGCTAGTCTTATGGAAAGCAAGTGAAATTCTCACAGGGAGCCTGCTGCTCATGCTGCACTGCCTCTCCCTGCTCCAGCTGTGCAAGCAGAGCTGCCGGGACCTCGTCTCAAGCTCCCTTCCTCCCACTGCCCACAAGCGCACATGTTCTTCTGCCTTAAGGAGGGCTCACGGGTGGAGAAAGCTTGGGCTGAGTCTGAATCCTAGGTGCCTACAAGTCCTCAGAGTTCTTGAACCAGGTAGCGTTGGGGTCCTCCTAAGCAGGCTAGGCCATAGATCTGCATGTCTTGGTGCTGGGCACATGAGAGGATGGTAGGTACAGATGAAATAAGTGAACACAGCAAGGCTCAGTATTGGGATCTGGGTCCATCCATGGAGCAGGACAGTGCAAGGGGCAGTGACTCCTATGCTCCACCCTGCTGTAAGGCAGAGAGCTGGGAGCACAGTCACTGAGGCTGGAAACACTGGCTTCTGCTCTGAGAGGAGTCGTGCTGTGAGGACCTCACCAGGTAATTTGTCCCAGTGGAACATCTTCTGTTGGCAAGCTAGTGCTGGATTACACTGTAAATACTTGTGTCATCCAAGGGATCACCTCTGAGACAAATCACAATAAAGTAAAAGGCATTCAGTAAGAAGCTGCTAATGGGAAGGCACAAACCTGGGCAGTATTGTGCTGTGTCTGCTCTTCCTGGTGAGTGAGAGCAGGGAAAAAAAGCACAGCAAACCCTCTGTTTCTCCCAAGTCATAGGGATGCCAAGTCACAACCTATGGTTGTATGTTCAGCACATGGTCAAGGTGGGATGCTCCACTCCTCCCAGTCTCAGCTGTGCTTTTGCTGGTAGGCACAGACCTTTTCTTTCTTACCACCTTAATTTATTTTCTCCTGTGGAGGCAAGACATCTGTACTTTCATTTATTTATATATATTTATTTATATGTTCTTAGCCTTGTTCCACTTCTCCAGACCTTTACCTATTTGGGCCTGTCTCCGAGTACCGAGAGTAAAACATATATTTATGGAATACGTAATTTTAAAATTTGATCTTGCTAATTATTAACTTCATTATGGCTCAGTCCCGAGGGAATGCTTGAGGTTTTGAAAGCTTTCAAATCAAATTGTTCTAAAGCTCATTTTGAGGTTCATTAAAACATGCAAGGTTCTTTGATCTTTATATATCTTTTGAAATTGCTAATGCTGTTAAATAAAATAGCAGTCTCGTAAAAAAGGCAGCATTGCACCAAATATACCAGGTAAGACTTCGAAGAAAGGAGTGAAGAGGGTCATAATTTAGAATCTTTTATGAAGAGTTTTCCAGAGTAGTTAAAGAAAATTAAGTGGAAAAAGTTTTGTGGATTCAGCAGAGAGCGAAAGTAGCTCCTGGGCTAAGGTGAAGAGTGAAGAGTGAAGGTGAAGAGTGAACCTGTTGGAAATGATCTCAAAAGCTGGTATAAAACCCTATGGACAGTTTAACAAAATTACAGCTGTTTAACACTGAGTCACCAGCTTCAGTTGTCCAGCTTGAAGAGGATCAGGAGTCCTTGGTGAAGGAAACACACCAGAAAGGAAGAATCACAGAATTATAGAATTGCTCAGCCTGTGTCTGTGCTTGGGACCACCCTGACCCAGGTGCAGGGCCTTGCACTTGGCCTTGCTCGACTCCATGAGGTGGCAGGAGCCCACCTTTCAAGCCTGTCCAAGTCCCTCTGGACGACGTCCCTTCCCTCCAGTGTGTCAACCACACCACACAGCTTGGTGTCATCCTCAGACTTGCCGAGGGTACCTCAACCCCACTGTCCATCACCACTGGCCTCTGCTCAGGCATTGGGCCCTTGGCCACAGATCCCTGATTGCAACTTTCCTACCCAATTCGTTATCCACCAAGTGGACCACCCATCAACTCCAGGTCTCTCCAGTTTAGAGAGCAGTATGTCATGTGGGACAGCATCAAATGCTTTGCACAAGCCCAGGTAGATTACACCAGTTGCTCTTCCCTTGGCCAGCAACGCCGTAAGCCTGTCATAGAAGGCCATCAGATTTGTCAGACATGACTTGACCTTAGTGAAGCTGTGTTGGCTGTCACCAATCACCTCCTTATTTTCCATGTACCTTAGCATATTTTCCAGGAGGATCCACTCCATAATCCTGCCAGGCACAGAGGAAAGAATGACTGGCCTGTGATTGTCTGGGTCTTCCTTTTTCCATTTTTGAAAATGGGGGTGATGCTTCTCTTTTTCCACTCATTGGGAACTTCACTGGAGTGCCATGATTTATCAAAGGTGATGGGCAGTGGCTTAGCAAGTTCATCCACCAGTTTCCTCAGGATCGTCTCATCAGATCCCGTGGATTTATACACCTTCAAGTTCCTTAGATGGTCTTGAACACAATCTTCTCCTTCAGTGGGTGGTTCTTCATTCTCCCACCTCCTGCCTTTGCTTTCTGTGACTTGGGCAGTGTGTCTGGAGAACAATGTTCTGGAGAAGTCTTGCTTGTGAAGACTGAGCAAGAAAATCACTGATTACCTCATCCTTCTCCATATCCTGTGTCTCCAGGTGTCTCATTTCCTTTTGGAGAGAGACCACATTTTCAATAGTCCTCTTTTTATCATCAGTGTACCTATAGAAGCCTTTCTTATTGCCCTTCCATCAGGGTTTAGACTTTCCTAGCCTGATCCCTGACTACTCAAACAATTTTTCTGCATTCCTCCCAGGTCACCTGTCCTTCCTTCCACCCTTTGTAGGCTGGTCAGCAGTATTTGAAGTCACCTTCATTCATAAAATGCTGCTTTAACTGCTGGAGTGGGATGTTTGAAACCAGCTTTATTTCTTTCCAAGTACATTCTGCACATCACCAGTTATTTAATAGCTTGTGTGTCTGTAGCCATAAGGGAATCATGACCATATTTTTCCCTTTAATTTACAAGATTGTTTGCACACTGGGATGCCAGATGGCCTGAACTTTAAGTTAGGAGATAATGAAGTCAAATACCAGCCTCCCATCCTGAGAGGAGGAAAGAAAATCCCTCTAAATAGACAGCTTCTTGCTGAGTACTCAGAAACATCTCCATGAAGGGCTTAAAGTCTCTGCAGGCACAGCAGTCACACCAGCAGGTTAAAACATCACTCCAGTCCTTCCTCAACCATGACTTCAGGCTGAATATTGGAGAACAGCAGCTGCAGAACCTCCATGCTTGCTATGGGACATGAAGTCCATTGGCTATGCAATTGCGGATCCCCAAATCTTACCTGCAGTCAGTACCTCTCTCTGCCCCTCCACAGTCCTCTGCTCACCTTGAGGTGACCTTGCTCTCTGTGACCTTGCTGCAAGGCTGGACTAGTTGGAACAGAAGGTCCCAAAGATTTTTCCCTGCAGGTGAGAATTTCACCGTGGTGGGCATCTGTTCATAGTGAGACCCTGCAATTCAGATATGGCATCAAGCTGGTTGTGGACAGCAAAGGCAGCAGAGGACATCACTGATCTGACAGATAAGCCTCTTCAGGGAAGTGTTTTTTTCCACCTACTCAGGAGAAGCCTAGAGGGGTAGGTCAAGTATCTGTGCCACCATTATCTAAAAAGACGAAAGAAGAATCCTTCTCTCACTGTCACTACAAACTGCAGGTTTTCGTGCATCTGAAATGTTATTTATGTGATTGGTTTTAAAGAGGTCACATGTCTTCACAAAGACAGAGAGCTTGTTAGTCTTAGTGAGACAGTTTAGTGCCATTTCCCACAGTACAGGTCCTCCTCCAGCCAGGGAGTGAAGCCTAATGGAGCTGAATGGTCCATGCCAGACTATGATACAGCAGATCTAGAGACCTCTGCCAGTGAGGAAATGAAGTTGAGTCTCCTGAACCCAAATGAAGTTTGGTCTCCTGAACCCAAATCATTGGATCACTCCCCCTCCAACATTCTTTATTGCTAGATTTTATGCTGTAGATCTTATCACTGCCTTCAGTGGAGCCTGGTGAAGTGGAGGGTGGCTGTGCTCAGACTCATCCTGTGTTTCCTTTTCTTGCTGTATTGCTGCAGTTATGGTTTGGCTTTCAGCAGTATTCAGTGCTCTCTATGGGGAAACGATTGGCACTAATTGATAAAATGCTTTCATTTACTTGGTGACAGAATTATTAGAGGCTGATAATTGATGGAATGATATCACGTAGCTTTTTTCCAATGATCACATTAATTATATATCCCTCCTGCTTTCTTGTCTACAGCACTGTTGCTTCCATTCATGTTCATTTAACGGAATCATGTATTTCATTAGAAAATAATAAAGTATGATTATATATATGAAGAATCCCAGCCATAAATAGTGGCCTGAGCCTCACAATGTAACATTAGGAAGGCAATAATTTTTTAGAGTGTATTTTGGATAAGAGGAGTATTTGCTTCATTTGTTCAGTGGTCCCTTGAACACAGGAAGCCATCCCTCACTTGAGGGGGGGGGGAAAGAAGGCCGTTCATTCCCTCACTTGAGGGATGGGAGGCCATCCAGAGGGACCTTGACAGACTTGAGAAATGGGCCAGTGCAAACTGCATGAGGTTCAACAAGTCCAAGTGCATGGTCCTGCGCCTGGGCCAGGCTGGATTTCTTGGTTAGGAAAAACTGAGCCATAAAATTGTTGAAAGTCTTCCTGCATGACCATGAGAAAGTCAGTCTGGGATAAACCCAAGAGTAATGGAGCATCAATGGTCTTAGGTTACTCTCCAAGGGACTTAGAATCTTTCACGCTCAGGTGGTGCTAGAAAATAAGCCATGAACTGCACCTGAGCCTTTTCCCATTGCCTCCGTACAAGTACAAAAAGAAAAGAAACACTCAAAGTGTCTCTAAGCCATAGGACAGCCATAGAAGAGCCCTGCAAGTGCCAGGAAGACCAGTAGTAACTTTAAGGCAAAATACAATGGTTGTGCTTGGTCGTGGTCCCACAAGTCTACGGAGGTAAGAAGTACAACCATGTCATTTCGGTTCACTGGCTGAACTGGAGAGTGAGGTAAAATTGTTGACAGACAAAATGCCTTGTCTTAGCTTTGGAGATTTTTGTTTTCATTTCCTCTACACCAAAGCAATCAAATTAAGCAAATGTTGAAAATCAAAACACTAAATTCTGAAGATCTCAAGGGAAAATGTTCCTATTGTTCTGAAATTAAAAAATCCCACACCTTTTTTTTTTTTCGTCCCAGACAAAATAAACTTAATAAATTCACTGTGAAGGATGGGTGTAGTCAGTCTAAACTTTCCACATTGTCAAATAAAACACTTTCATCATTTTTCTTTTTTTCCTACTCACCTAAGTTCTATCCTAAAACCCTCTCAATCCTGCCTACACTTCTGGAAATCCCCAGACCCTCCTGACCCTAGCACTAAGCTCTGCTCTACACACTTGCCTCACCCACAGCAAACTCTCAAGGACCCTGTCATCCCAGACCTGGACTCCCCTGGGGTAAGGGAGCTCCTTTTATGCCCTTGGGATGACTGATTAACATCTTCCTGTGGATACTGCACATTGTAGGGCATAATCCTGCTCCTGCTGATGAGGGAAAAATAATCTTCCAGCTTAGAAAAAGCTGTCAGTGGATGGACCTTTGAATCTCATGTTTCTTGAAGGGGCAGAAGCAGCTGCCTTTAAACTGGGAGGTGAGGTGAGGCTTATTTAGCAGTATGCAATCTGTGGATGTTCCCTCCTAAGCTAAACGAAGAGTTGGGCTGGGTTGTACCATGTTATAGGGACCTACCATGCTGCCACCATCATCTTCCCACAGTCTCCGAATCTTTGTGGCTCGATGTGGAATAGCCCCATTTATCTAATTCTCCCAAAGTTGGGCAATTCTATGAGTTTGGGAGGTGTGTTCCCAAACAAGTGTAGCATTGCTAATTCACTGAGAGCTCGCTGCTGTGCCAAGGCTAGTGCTCTGTTAGGGACAAGGAACCAAACACACTTTTGCATCTGCAGTCCCTGCAAGCCTCCCTGATTTTTCATGCTCTATTGTATTATGCATGCTATCCTGCTAACTCGATTTAGCATCAATAAAAAACCTGTACAAAGCAGAAGTTCAACCCAAATCCTATCATAGAAAGCTCCTCTTCTATCTGCAGGGCCTGTTTCCCTTTTGAAAATGCTCCATCATGCAGTCCTGTCATGAACTTCTCTAGTTTTAGCCACCTTTGCTTCCACCAGTGGACTGGTTCACTCAGCTTCAATTACAAATATTCAGCTAGTATTTTTCCCTCTCTCTGTGGTTAGAAATAAAACAAACAAACAAACAAACCCACAAACACACACACTGAAAAACAAACAAACAAACAAACAAACAAAAAACCTGTTCAGCAGCAGTAGCAGGACAGTTTTCTAGTGTTATGCCTTTAAATTACATATCCATAATCTCTTAAATCTGCACCATTCAAACAAGGTCGTGATGATGTGCATCCAGGAGAGGTTCTGGGAGTGGCAAAGGTTCCCACACGTGGATTGGTGATGGGGAGCAGGGGAAAGATAAAAGAGTGAGGACTGAGAAAGGTGGAAGATGTGGTGTGTGGTACTGCACATGCATCCCAAGCAGGACTGGACTGCAGGCGTGGTACAGAACTGGAAGCAGGAGTGGGTGCAGTGCTGTGCAGAAGCTCAGCTACGTGGGCAGGAGTGGGGCTCACCCTGCCCTGAAGAGCATCTTCACTTGGGTTAATCAAACTGAGTCTCAACCCTGCAGGACCACACTGCATTTAATGTATAACTAGGTCTGCTCATCTCTAAACGCTGAGTTGCAGTTTCCCTGCACTCTGTCTTTGCTCTCTTTGATCTGCAAGTTCTTTAGGACTGGAGTGGCTATGAGCACACACAGCCCAAGTACAAAGGGTTACTTAGAGGCACCTATACACAGACTGTAGGAGTTAAATGCATTCAGACATCACTTCTCTTGGCAGCGTTTTGCTGCTGTTCTGGCTTGGGAGCCAAACATATGGCCTTCCTTGCAAGGGAAACAAGGATTCCCCTGATGTTTATCACTGACATATGAGACAGGACAAACTCTAATTTGCTGTCCCCTAACAGCAGGAGACATCTGTGGTGCTGGGAGCACTGGGGCAGGGCAAGAAAACCACAAGATAAAGGGCATTTTAGAGAGAGGAAGGGAAAAATTGTTGATTTGGATTGAAAACAATCCTATGGCTTGAACTGAACTGAGGTAAGGGAGACCCTAGTGTCAGGTAGAACTACAGAGATACTGCTAAAAATGCAGAAAATGAGCTAAAAGTGCCAGGAAGAAGCTTCCCTCTGAGGGATGAGGTGGGTGTGTGCCTCTTGACCTCTAAAGCTGGGCATTGAGGTTCAGAAACACCTGTTTGGGAAAAAAAGTAACTCTAAAATGCCCTTCATAGGTGGTGATCAGAGGGGACAATGTCTGTGCAGGGGAAAACCCAGTGTCTTCCCAATGAAATCTTGCTCTGGACCTTTCCTACTGAAGCACTGGAGAAATATCAGGGTGTAGACCCCAGCCAAGGAAGCAAACAGGACAGGGAGGAAAAAAAAGTCGAAAAAGTGAACTGAGCACCTCACAAATATCTCAACAGTCCCTGATGAGCCCCTGCTGATGGAGGTCTGTGTTTGAGTGGCCTTCTGCAACTTGGCTTCAAAGAGAACAATCAGGTTTATTCAAGGAAGGTCTGAGTGGGAGATTTCTCATCAGGATTAACTCTGGCCATGGGCAGTGTTCCATTTGGTAAAGTATGTTCAGAAACTTGGTGGGCCTTTGGAGCAAAGGTGTTTCATGTTTCAGCAGAACAGGTCAGTTGATGCTCCCTGAAGACAGTTTTAACCTGCATTTCAGAAAAAAAAAAAAAAAAAGAAAAAAAAAAAAGAGAGAGAGAAAAAAAAACTTATATTTTTATCACCTTCTATGTTTCTGTCAATGGCACAGAGGTCAGGATCTTGTCAAAGGCTGTAGAAAAGCCCAACAGAAATGGATCTGGACTGTGCAATATTAAAACTCAGTTGTCTGAGATGCATTTGGGTTCCTTAGCTGGAAGCAAACCTCCTGGACTGTGAGTAGGGAAGATCGTCAGGTTGATGGAATTAGCAGTGGTTTTATTAAAAATATTTATATAGAATATTCAAGATGTGATGCCTAAAAAAAAGGAACAAATACTTGGTGTCCCAGAGCCAATGTGTGCAGCAATGAAATAGAGCCAAAACTTCATGGAGAAGGAAGCAAGTCACAGAGCTAAGGCATGATGGAGCAGAGATTTATATCAAGAAAATACATCAGCACTGTGCTGAGAAGCCCTTATAAATAACTTTCCTCCCAGGGATGGCACACATCAGTCACACTGACTCTGGGATTATAGATTGTGCACTGCTCTGACTTTATGTACCAGATAAAATGCTCTGAAGCTGAATAGTTAGACTAAGTATCAAGGAGTATCAGATTCTCCTGGTCTTTACTGCCTGTATTGCACTAGGTGCTGGTACCCATGGAGCTGCAACAGGTTCTTGAGATAGGAGTGGTCAAAACAGGGTTTTTCTGGGCCATGCATGGGGCAAAAGGTTCTTCTTGTGAGCAGCTTACACACTGTAATGGTTTGAAAGCAAACCAGTGAGACACTCCAAGTCAGAAATACAATTTAATAGGGAAAAAATAATAGAAATGCAAAAGTACAAAGAAAGACGACAGACAGAGTCAGAATACAACCTGACACTCTGTAGTTAGGGTGGTGGTAGCAGTCCAGATGAAACAGTGGTCTCGTAGAAAAGATCTGGTAGCTCTTGTCCTCTGGAAATCCAGTGGGTAAGGCCCCCTGTGCTGTCCTGAACCCCAGTTTATATCCAGGTGGGAGCACTTGGCTCCTCCCCCTGGGTGGAGCATCTCACAATGGGTTGATATCAGTCTATGAGTCATGCAGTGGGTCCTTGATGGTCCATTAAACAGAAATAGCTCCTGGGGGGAGCTCTGTATGAGTCATGGGGCGAGGCATGGATGGGCCCATTAACAGGGAGGACTCCTGTTGGGTGGGAAAGGTGTTAACATCTCCCCTGACCTTGAACCTCTTTCCTTATCTGTTATAGCCTGGGGTGTGAGGTCTGTCCTGGGCTGCTGCTACCTATGCCTTTGTTAACAGCCCATGAGCAGTGACATAGAGAGTATAGAATACACAGTTTTTGGTTCTACCCACATAATGATAAACTAGTCCCAGCCCCTGTAACCATGACACACACCAAGCATTACGATAAGAGACAGCAGGAGGATTTAGAGTAATATATTTGAATTTTATAAAGCTTTATAAATGAAGTCTACTACACAGATTCTGGTATGGACTTTGGTGGATAGTCCAAAATGTACATCTACAGACTTGCTCTCCCCAAAGTGCTTAGAGATAATAATCCCCAAGTCTGCAGAAAAAAAAATGAACCACCCCCTGTTCTGACCAGTGTGTTTGCTTTCACGGTCATATTTCATCTTCATCACTTTGGACAGAAAAATGCTTTAATTAGTCTGTCCTCCCATGGTTGGGATGATCTATATGAGGTCAGGATGTAAGTCTGACTTGCCCCGATAGCAAAGGGAATTGGATGAATGGAATCATGTGTGACTCAATTTCAGTTGCCCAATGAGATGTCCTGGGTGGTACAGGGAAAGTCACATCACTGCTGTCATACAGTCATAGAATCACTATGGTTGGAAAAGGACCTCTAGGATCATCAAGTGCAACCTCCATCCCAACATTTCCCTAACCGCTAGACTGTAGCCTCAAGTGCTACATCTGTTATCCCTTCTCTCCTTACACATGTAATGGCAAGCTTGGTTCTGGACTTTGTACTGGACTACCCTGAGGGATGATGATCAACACTCCCCAGGTTAG
Organism: Merops nubicus; assembly: GCF_000691845.1. Classification (NCBI taxonomy): domain Eukaryota; kingdom Metazoa; phylum Chordata; class Aves; order Coraciiformes; family Meropidae; genus Merops; species Merops nubicus. Next base: position 13,401 of record NW_008602117.1, read on the forward strand.
AGTCCAGTCTGCAGGACTAGTAGAGTGCCAGAGCAAGAGAAATGCAAGAAGCCAAAAAGAACTGATGGCATCTTTCTGTTATTGCTTATCCCAGCATTAAAACATCAAAAAGTTGTTCTCCAAAACTCATGAAATTTTAAAAGACTTTTTTTTTTTTTTTTCCTGTGTGAATCTGCTGAATTTGTGCATATTGTATGTTAAGCTTCTCTCTCCAGCCAGCAGGGCTGAAAACTTTTGTTTTTGAATAAAGCTGGGTTACTCAAGGAGTAGACAGAGACTGGAAGATGGGGTATTAAAGAGCAGCAGGAAATAATGCTGCATTTCTCGGGGTAGTATCATTGGATTCAATACCATTAATTTTTTTTATTGCACTGCTGAGCTTTTTGATTGCAATAGGCAGTGCCACACTCTGTGTACCTGGCCATACCAAACTGGTATTACTTAAAAGCAGAGAAAACATTTTAACTAGGTAGTCTCAGAACTGGCCATTACACTTTTTTTATTGAAACTTGTATTTCATTGCTCACAAGAGAAATGAAAAATCAATTTCACAAGACATATTTTTTAAAGCAACATATAATTGCTTGCAAATAGAGACTTAGACCAGAAATTCCTCCTTCAATTATACAGCAACAGTAATGGAGAATTAGAACACGATGTATATTGCTTTCTTGACAAATCAATAAAAAAAATAAACAAACAGCAGCAGATTGGTCCCATGCTGATGCCAAGTCCACTCCCAGAATGAATTTTATAGGCATTATAAAAACGGACTTTATATTATGGCATCATAAGCAGCACTTCCAGTGCTGCTGTGTATTTATGGAAATGGTTGTTTTCTGTAGATGGACTCACTGCTCTTACTGGTACTCACTATAGAGCTGCTTTCTTGCAGTTTGGGGTACTTTGAGAGAAGGTGAGACAAGAAAAGTGAATTTGGAAATGAAGATTAGGTGAGAAACACTCAGATTTTGGTGTTTCTTCCTTTCTGAAAACAGAACAGAAAATATATTTTAAAATATTAACTCAGATATTTGGGACAGATCTTGCAATGTTTCCGTTTCTCTTTCAATCTTTGAAGATACTTATTTTGTTTGTAGTATGACTGTAAGTGAAATTTTGAAACAAATGTCATTTAGAATGAAAAAATCCCCCACAGATCTTTTCCAAAACCTAAAGAGGCATTTAAAGAATTCCTGATTGGTTTGCCTTTAAGTGTGTGAATCAGATTTGTCAACATTTCATAAATAGTTATTATTCCAAGAAACCATCATTTGCCACTTCCAGCAAATGATGGGAGAGGAATTTGGAGCTCGCTCTACAATATCACTGAAGTGTTAAAAATTATCAAGATACAGTAAGTGTATATGAAATATTTTGCCTGTAATTTGAACCAAAACTTTATAGACCATTGCAAAACTGTGCTGGAAATTGCCATTACAAAAAAAAAAGGAAATTATTTTTCTAGTTCTAGCCCTACAACTCCCCAGAGATAATTTCTGGTTTAGTAGACAATAGCTGGGGGTGGGGTCAAATGAGAAGATGTGTCCGTGCTACATTAATAGACCAACATTTGTTTTAGTAGTATGGCCCCAGTGCGGTTCAGAACAACCAGGAACCTAAGAAGAGAGAAGATGTCTTTTCGGGTCTCCCAGGGAATCCAGATAGTTTGAATGTTTGTCCAGAGAGGAAGAAATTGGGAAGGACTCTGGCAATCAGGTAATTTTCATCAACATCAGCCACCTCCATTGCCCTGCAGGCTCAGCACATCTGCTGCTTCTGCCTTCCAGAGGTCAGACTGGATTTTTTGTCTCCCAGGAGACAAAGAGGTGACTGGGTACGAGCCAGGATGGGTCAAAGATGTGACTGGAACAACAACAGGGTCCACAGGGATTTCCCCTGCAGACAGGCAGGGCTGCCCTGAGAAGTCTCAGATTCTCCTGGACCACACAGGAAAGAGGACACAAGAAACAGGATGGCTCTGACAAGGGCTGGGGCAAGCCGAGCAAGGTGCAGCACTGCTGTGAACACTGACAGAGCAGCAGCAGGACCACTTCCCCAGGAAGGACGCCTCCCACACCCCTGTGCTAGTTTTAACTGTGCTACAGCCCATTTCTAGCAAGACTGGTCCTTTTTTTTGGAGTCTGTCTTCCTTTGGCACACCTGGTGCTGAGCTGCTCTGAGGTGCTGGCAGGGATTTTCTTCTGCTAAGAACTGTTCCCCTGCAGGATGGTAGCCTGGACATGCCTGTAGCTTCTTTCCCT
>NW_008602117.1:15695-24542 GCF_000691845.1 Merops nubicus
CTCTGTCACTTCAGACAGACCCATTTGCCAACAGACTCCTTCAATCTGTCAGCATCAAGTGATGCTGAAAACAGGCATTGACAACACAGCGTTGCTCCTACCCCCGCAGCATCTATTCGGTTCCGTGGGCAGTGGAAGTGCTCAGCACTCCTTTGCTCAGCCTGTCTCAATTCCTCTTCTAGCATTCACTGAGAGCCATCCAGTAGTGAGAAGAGCCTTTTCCTGAAGATGAGATTTCCACTGGAGTGGTTGAGTTGCCCTCCTTTGTCTGTCTTGCAGTGCAGGTTGCCTTCAGGCTGGTTGTGTAACAGCAAAGGTGCAGATTTCAGTGTAAAATACCTAGCCAGGCAAAGTGGAAATCTCACAATATTTGATTAACCTGAATTATTTGCTTTAATAAACAAGTAGGTTTTCAAGATCTCTCCAGGACTGCAAATGATTTTGGCAATTATCTCAGAAAGATAATTACAGATTTCAAAGGAGGATGCTCAAACAGGGATAAGGGAGGATACAAGGTGACCTACTGCAGTAATCCACCATGAAGATTAGGGAGGAAGACATCAAAAGGAGCTGAGTTTATTGATGCAATTTCTATTAACAGGATTAGTGTTGATAGCAGAGGAAAACTGCCCCAGACAAAAGACGTTTCTCTTTGGAGTTCTGAAAACAAAAGCTGTATTCACTATCCTGGAACTGTCAGTTTCTGGAGGCACCAGCACCTGGGTGAGAAGCTGGTATCATCCTTTGGTCCTTCCCCCACCAGAAGCTGTGGTGGAGCTCTTGCTGAGGAGCAGATGTTGTGAGCTGTGTTGCAGGCCACTACACTTGTTAAAACACTCAGACCCAGGAGACAGAGGTGAATCTAGACACTGTCCCAGTTATCCTTCCAGCCCTAGGAAGTCTTCCTGGTCCACTCCTCTTGTCTGCCCTGTTAAGAGGATACAAAGATTTGGCCTTCTCTGGGGCAGGCATTGTTTTAGTACATGTTCTCTAAGAGGAGAATAAGAAAGATGGAGGAAAAGGTGGAGGTAATTTTACATTTCTCTAAAACATTGACAAAATCTGGTAGGTTATGCATTTTTTTTTTTTTAATGGCAAACAATCTAATCGGTTTTGAAATACTCAGTATTGCGTTTTAATGAAACTGAGAAAAAAACAACCAAACCCATAGTGAGAAAAGGAGTCTCTGATTCACATTCATCTAGTCAAGTTTTGGGTTTCCTTCGCATTTGATTGGAAAACAACTCACAGCTAGTTATGGAATGGGAAGTTGCTTATTGCCTAATTTTTCTAGGTTTGTCCTCTTTAATGCAGGAGTCTGGTCAGGGGGTCTTCATCCCAGCAAAGTGGCAGAGTCTGCTGCAGCTCTCCATGCTCATCTCCAAAGGTGATGTTTCCATCACCTATTCCAGTGGCCAAAAGATTTGGATAACTCCAGGGACCTATTAAAGCCTTCAGGGAAAAGCAAACAAGTTGCCTTACATTCATTTTGCACTGACAGTATGACAGCAGTCCAAGGTGCCATGAGATGTTTTGGTCCTTGCTTCATATGGAAGAGATGATGTGGACACTTTTATAACAGGGCTTGCTATGAAATGCCTGAGAAATATCAGTTCCCAGACTGCCCCTTCCCACTTCAACTCCTGTTGTTGGTGTGTGCTTGTTTCCCTTCTGAAGAGCTGGGACTTCATAAAAAGCTTGGCTTGTTGGTTTGGTGTTTTTTTAAAACTTAGAGGAGAAAACCTAAAAAATATAAAATCCTCTTGACTTCTCAAGCCATTGAGTTGGAAAAAAAAAAGTTGCAAAGTTGTAGATACTGAAGTTATGATTCTTGAGACTTCAGAGATGTTTTTCAGCTGTTCATGCTGCATGTCCTCCAGTTTTTTAAAAAAGTCTGATTTCTATACTATCAAAGCCGGATTTGAATTTAGAGGTTTTGCTGTTCTTCCATTGTGAAAAGTAGTAGGCAGGTGACAACCAATGCTGAGAGCTGTCCTGCTGTCATTTCCCATCTCCACTTTAGGGATGGCCTCACTGGTCTTGTGTAGAACCAGGAGCCTGGCCACTGCCCCTGCTGCTGGATGCCCTGAGCCTGGACATCCCAAAGTACAGCCCACAGGACTTGTCACACCTCCCAGGTGCTGTGCTGAGAAGACCTTGTACCCGTGATACAAACTCCAGTTGTTTCCCATGGACCTTTGTCATCATCCTCCTCTCACTCCTTGGTGGAGGTCCCAGGCTGCCTCCTCTCTGGGGGTGCTACACGGTGCTTCCTGGGGAAACCCGTGCTCCCCCCCAGCCCCGTGCAGGAGCAAGACTCCAGCTTCTGTAAGGAAAGCATCAGGTCCTGCCCCCTCCTGAGGGCTGTTTGCATAAAAATCTGCCGTTTGCCAGGGGTAATGAGATCAGCCCGAGGTTGTTAGTAACGTTTGTTGGAACAGCTTTGGCTCTCCTCTATGCATAAGCTTTCTTTATTCCTATGCCAGGCTATTCTAAAAAAAGCAACAGCTCCCATTATTACAACTCTCACCGTGAGATTTATGACGTGTCACATACTGAACAAGGTAGAGTGAAGTATCCACCACCCCTTGGCTCTCTGATGCATACTTAATAGTAAAAACTCCCACAAGCAATGACTGGAAATGTCATTATTTTCAGTCTAGGATAGCTGAATTTTTGCCAGTAAGTGCATTTTTTGTTCTCTTACCATACTTGAAACCATCTGATAAAAGCCATGAATCATTCTTGATTTTGGGTCTGGACCCCCAGAGCAGCCATTGGTTTGGAGTGAGAGGAATATAATATTGTGCTCAGAGCCTCTGATTTGATTTCTAGATTGCAGAGCTGAAATCACAGTGGAAGATGGTCAATACATTTCCAGAATAGTTTTATGTGGAGAAAAAAATTGAATTTTCAACCACCAAAGATTTTCAGAAATTGGAAAAAAAAAAAGTATTATTGAAAATTATGTTGATTTTTATTTTATTTTATTTTATTTTTTTCCCCTTTGAATGGATACTTTCTCAACCTGCTGTCCCTGTAATACAGTATTCTAGCTTGGACACCTTGGTCAGTCAAACCCAAATAATTCTGACAAGTTAAAAAGAGACATAAAATTTAGCCCCCACCTTCATATTTTCAATAAGTATTCATTTGATGTAACACAAAAAGATAAGTTCACTTCTTAAAAATATCAACAAAGTCACCAGAACAAAGACAGTTGTTGAGCTGAAAAACCTTGGAAACAAGGAAGTTTGGGGTGTGAACATTCGTAGTGTCTCCCAAGCAAGTACACTGAACCCCCAGCAGAGAGGGAGCTGCTGGTTTGTTGTCTTTGGATACCTGCAAGATCCATTTCTCCATGACCTAGGACTTGTGAATATTAACCATACAGGAAATAACCTGCTCGTTGCTCCTGGATCATCTGATGCTCCGTATATTCATTCTGGGGCAGATTTTGAGCACAGATTAAATGTTCCTGTTCTACAGCTTCCCAAGGGAAATTTTAGCCCTTGCTGGGCACTGAAGTAGAATCAGGCCAAAGAGCAAGATCTTTTGGAAGCTGGGATCATAATGGCCATCAATTTGTTGTGTGGTCTCGCTCCCAGCAGAAGCTGGGTCCAGAGACCTTTCACATGAGAGCTTCATGTGGGATGAGTTCTAGACCTGTACCAGCCAGATGTGAGATATTTTGGTGTGGGGGTCTCACACCAAAAGCTCAGGATGCAGAGACAGAAGCTGCAGTCAGTATCTTCCACTCATGATAACATTTCCCACCCTAACAGTCACTGAGAACCAAGAAAGTCTTAGAAATTGCCAACAGAGAAAGTGTGGCAGAGAAACAGCCCCTCCCCAACTCTCTCTGGGAGGCAGAGGTGGCAGATGAACCTACCTCAGCAACACACAGGGCAAGTGGCCTCCTGGGCCACTTTCTGTCCCCCTGAAAGCACCATCTGCTGTCAGAGCTCATGGTCCACAAGGATCTCATTGTCTACTTGGTTTTAGGTCATCCTGTCAGGATGAAGTGCTGCTGGTGGAAGAGGGAGTGGGCCTAAAGTATTCCTGCACAAAACAAAATGAGCGGCTCAGACCAGCTCCAAAGAGAGATACCTGTTGCTTCCTCCCATGACCAAAAATAAGTAAGAACTTGGGTGCTCCCATGCCCCAGGAGATGTTAGGAAAACAACAGGATATTTGGCTCAGGGCTCTTCGTAAGCAGTCTCCAGTGACACAGAGCTAGTAAGCAGTCATGTGGCATGAAGAGAAGAGGGTATAGGAAGCAGTTTCAGCAGCAGTTCATGATGTGATGACTGAAGGCTGCCCAGACTCTGGTCTGCTTGGAGAGGACTTGCTGGAGCCTGGCCAGCAGCAGAGTTGACTGTGATAGATGCTGTGAAGATGTGCTACTGCACATCTTCAGAGCTTCAGTACTCACTGTGTTCTGTCCTAAAAGATCTGCTAATCATCCCCCCCTTAATCCCTTAATCCTCCTTCCTCTTGAACAAAACCCAAGAGATCCAACATCTCATCAAGCATATGTAGAATGTCTATAGTCCATGTATAGTCTCCATAGTTTCTGTGTATATCAAACCAACCAGTCAGTTCAGAAGATGGAGAATTCAACCTATTCCTGTATCAGGGTCAGCTGCAAGATTCATTTCTCCTTGAGCAGCAAACCAATGTCACAATACAAACAGAAGTGCTGTGGACCTCACACCCTCCTCATCTCTTTCACCTGCTACCTGGCCCAGATTAAGAGAAGAGTGGTTAAAAATAGCCCCCTTGCAGAAGCTGTGGGACCCGGCTTCAGCACAGGGCACGTTCTCACCTCTCAGAGTCATCTTCTCACCCCAGTTACCTTGCTGGCCTCCCCCTCCCCTCCCCAGACACAGCACAGCACTGGCTCCCTCATGCTGATGTGAAACAAACTGAATAATTGATGATCTAGTTTGCTGACTGAACTGAAAAATGTTTTTTTTGGGTCAATCCAAGACAAAATGTTTCTCTTCCTCCCTCCCCCTACCCATGATCTGAAAAAGAAACCAACAGACGAGCATATTTAAGTGGGAATGAAACATTCTGGGTTCGAGTTTAGTTAAAGCACTTCCCTTTGTGTTCTTGGGTCAAAACGGAGAAGGAACAAGGGGAGAATTGTTAACAAGAGATAGGAAATAAACAGGTTATGTGCCTGAAACGTGCGGTTCCATGCTTGGCTACCCACCGACTGGGCTTATGTGATGTGACCTTATCAGCTATGCAGTGTCCTAGAAAACTGAGCTACAGCAGCATCCTGCATGTTGGCTTAAAGATCCTTGCAAAGTCTTGTAAGAGTGACCTTACCTGCTGTGGTGAACATGGTGTCATTAACCAGGAGATGAAAGAAGACAAGTTAAAAAAAGAAGAAGGAAAAAAAGGCAGAAAAAAATGCAAGGGTCCACCAGAAAGGGTAAAGCAGAAAGAGCTTTAGGATATCTCCAGGATAAAGGTGAGAGGAAAAACTTTGTTTGCTCTCCTGTTTTTTTATTAAAGTCATACTATTTCCGAAGATAAGGAAGAAGGGATGTCTTGAAGGTGACAACCTGTGTCACACCTGGAGAGATAAGGAGGAAGAAGAGGTATATCGAGGATCCTTCCTATCTCTGTATAGGATGTCATGCACCAGTAAGTAGCTACGTGAGTGGTCCCAGGAAAGAGCAGCTCTCCCACTTCTCCTGATCTGCAGAGGAGCCAGTGTCACTCTCTGGTGGCAGGTCTGTCTGCACTGCACTGGTCCCAGTTCGCTGTGGCTGGTCTGCTGCACGCTGAACAGAGCTCAGAGATGAGGGAAACAGGAGGGGCAGGTAATAGGGAACGTGGTTTCCTTTTTGAAAAGCTGAAGATGAGAGACTTGTTTGAAAGCTGCTTCCTGTGCAAGCTATTTACCTTTTGTAAATATCCCTTTTTGTCAGAAAATTTAAATCAGCCACAAGGAAACATTTTAAAAGGACAATGTGTCAGCCCCATTCCTGGTCCCACCTTGCTGCTTTACAAGGGCCAAAGGAGCAAGTCCCAGCATGACATATCTTCCTGCAGCTGCTGAGATCAGGGTCTGCTGCTGCATCTCTTCAGTCACCATGGCCAACTAAGATATGATGATCTGGACCACTGAACATGCCATTCCTTGCCCACTCACTGCTTTGTTCAGTTCCCCCTGTGCTGCATGGGCCAAAGGAAGTATGAGTGGCTAGTTGTAGGTAATGCAGGACTTGTTCTCTTCTGGCTAGAACCACTACCAGCCAGCATTAACTGGGAAGGAAGTCATGATGGTCCACCTCTCTGGTCTGACTGTTCAAAGGACCCATGCACATACATGTTTTCTCTCAAGGATTTTTCAAGCTTTATTACTTCTGAGATTTCTTGGAAGTGAAGTGCTGCTCTCTCCCGGAAACAGTGCAGAGTCTAAGTTCAGTAAGATGTGAACTTTGAATTAAAGGCAATAAAATAAAGTAAAATAAAGCCCAAGACTTTTACAACTAGTAAAAAAAGAGAATGTTCAAACCAGTATGCTGTTATCTATATTACATCACTGAGACTCCTCTGGAGTTCAGTACTGTACAAATCTATCATGAAAGTCTTGCTTGATTTTAGACCTAAAGCTTCCTGCTGCAGGAGAACCTGGGATTATTGACCCCTGAATCATGCTGTACTGGCATAAATATTGACAATCACTGAGGTAAACGTCAAGGTTTATTGACCAAGGTGCAGTAGCTACCCAGGTTTACAAAAGTAGAAGGAAGAGCAAATCATGTTTCATGAGACAAGGTGTCAATACAGACTTTTATCTCTTACCCTAGCTGGAAATGTCTGCCCTGAGACTTCCCATGTAGAGTGCTCATCACTCCACTCCTAGGGCAGTGCACTCCCAGGTGGACCTGCCCTGGCCCCACCTGAGCCCATTCCCCCTTGCTGGCGTATGACATTGGCAGATGATGCATTTTTATTGTGATAGCCAAGATAAAAGTCTTTCCAAGGACATTATTCCGTGGACAATTTCCATGCAAGCCACCACAGGGTAACAGAGATCAGAGAAGACTGAGGACTGAAGAGGTAACATCACACATGTTCAAGCTCCTGCACGTGTGCCATTGGGAAAATCTGGGTGACTTCTCTTAGCCCAGCAGCCCACGTCCCGTTACACACATGTGCTTTTCAAGCGTGGTGTGTGTTCAGTCACACACCTATTGACACACCACTTCAAGGAAACTCACGTAAGCTCCACTTCACACTTAGCTTGTGCATAAACATGGGGAGTATTTCTGGGTCATAATCTGTTATCTTTAAACGCACAAGCCAACTACCAATAACTGATGTAGTTCAAAAAGAACATTCTCCCCTGGGCACTTTATTTGATAATTATCCACCATGGAGTTCCTCATCTGTTATTGGCCTCTGTTTGGGCAGGAGGCCAAGCCGGAGAGAGGCCTGTTGTGATCAGGTCTGGTGATTTCAGTCCTTGTAGGTCCTGCATGATTACTTTTTCTGAAGCTTTTCCTCTTCTGAGGAGACTGTAACCAGATGTTCTCACTTGTCACCATGACTCTTTCCAGGCGGTCCTGACTCATGCTTCTCCTGTTCTAACAGGGGGACTTAGCTCAGACCATGCCTCGAAGCCTCCTGCGTCCCTCATCAGTTCAGATGCATTTCCTCCATATCAAAATATCAGCCTTCTGAGAATTACTTGTTTCCACTGGCAATTTTTCCTTTCTCCAGAGGTGGAACTGAACTGAAATTTGAGGAGCTACAGCAAAATAGATCTCTTATTTTCAATAGCAGTTTCCCCTCTGTCACCCAATATCAGAGCTACCTAAACACACGTAACTGTGTGAGATTCATAGTGGTGGAAACCCCCACAATGTCAGATATTCATTTCCACCTGCAGACTCTGATGATGACTAGTCACTATGGAAACCCTCCCAGCCTCCTTCCTTCACCTTCTATTATAGATTGTTGCTATCTATTTGCCACTGGTGGCAGACAGCCTGTGCAAAGATGTTCAAGATGTCCTAGGATCTCTGGGGCTGCTAAAGGAAGAAGGTAGAGGACACTTACACGTCTGGCTTCTTGAGGCAGTTCCACCATCTTACTGATACTCTTAGCACACATCCATTCTCATTTCAAGAGAAAAGCTTCTTGTGGATTAACGCAAATTCAGGGAGGGCAATGAATATTCAACAGCCTCCAAAAAGAAAAGAGGGAAACTCAATGAAATTTCAGACTGAATTTTAAGCAATAACTCCTATTAATTAAAATTAGACTTCAAGGATTTGAACAGACGATAGCCAGCAGTAGTTAGATGGAACCGAATGAATATTTATCATCTCTTATTCCTAGGATTCACATTCTCACCGAGCTGTGTAATATTCTGACTCTACACTGTCCAGAGTAGTAGTCTGAATTTTAGGTATATTTTGAAAGTGATGTAAGGAGTGACAGTCTCATTATTGCTAAAACATATCTTGGCAGATAAACTGCTTTGTTGCAGCAGAACAGACCTTGGAATTACTTGATTACTAGTTCTTAGAATGCTTTGCATTTAGTTTTGTTAATTTTGTTCAAGAAGTTCACATACTTATTTTTCTGTTGAGGTGCTATAGATAACAATTTTGAAAATGACTGGGCTTTTCATAAAATTCATTGATTGTGACCTAAGGAGATGGTATGGCAGTGTAAGCTCTCTCTCTATTAAATGTAACATTGGGCTCGGGAAGGTGCTGGGCTGTATTTAAGTGCATACTTAAGTACCAGACTGAAAAATGATCCCATGAGGAAGACACTAGGAAATCCTCATTAACATTAAGGCAAATGAGA
>NW_008602117.1:24573-31508 GCF_000691845.1 Merops nubicus
AGGTCTGAACGTCAGCACATATTGGACTCAAAGACGTTCTCATCTCCAGGACTGTTTGGTGTACATTACTGTCGTTATTAATGTTAATATTTTATTTGTTTACTTTTTTATACCTTCCCCACATGATTTGCTATTATTATTCTTCACACTTGTTAATTGGTCTGATATGAAATCTTTGTATTATCAATTATGTAATGTCTAGGACAGATCCTGTAGTGAGAACAGGTTCAGAACTCTTCTGTAAAAATTTCTTCTCCAGCCAATATTAATGAATTTTTAGAAAATTGAAATTCTGCACCACAGTAGATCGTGCCTTTCCTAACTACATTGGTGATTTTTGCTTACAGAAGTTCCTTTGTTCTTCAGTCAGCCCAGGAGCCTGGAGGTCCAGTTTGCCATTTCAGTTGTTCAGCTCATAGAAAGTAATAAAATATTCATTCTTTCATTGCCCTTGCTATAATTTTTTTTAGCCCTCCAGCTACCACAAAGTATAGCTCTAAGTTCACTGCAAGGACCCAGGAGGATTATGTCCTTGAACTGACAGGATCTGATTATGTCTCATGATTATGAGGTTGTAAGACACAGGCCAGTGCATTCCTTTCTCCCATGGACCATGTAATGCAGCAGAAGTGAGACACAGGTTGTGCATTAAAGCTTCTGGACACACCTTGAAGGAAGCAGACATCAGATCTTATTTTCCTCCAGCACAATCTTAAACTTGACCTATTCGGTCTGTGATCTCAACTCGGTGCTGGCAGACAACCTTGGAGGACAGATGACAGTAGAACATGCCATGGAATAAAAGAAGAAATAACCAGTCAGGTAAACCTACTTGCATATTTCTTTCTCAAAAAATGTCACCAAACTAAATCTCAAGCATGGGATTAACACGATGATCTGATGCTGAATTTACATTTACTTCCATCAGAATAGTCACAGTTAACTCCGATTCAGCCACATGGCACATGTGGTACATTAGTGCAGGGCCAAATCCTCTGCAAACAAAGTGCAGAGGCTCGTGATGTTTGACCTTGGCCCACTCTTGGGTTTGAAAATCTGTCTAACACCATTTTGATTAGTTAGTTATAAGAGATTAATTAGCATTCTTGGGGTAATGCAGGAGCCCTCTCTTGCAGTGAAAGGTTCTGACTTCCTCCTCAGTGAATTAATCCTTTTAGTCTCAGGTTTGAACTTACTCATTCTGAGGAGTGACCCCAAATCTCTTCAGGGGCTTTCATTAAACACACACGGCTCCTCCTTGAAAAATTGCTATTCCTGTGGTGAGCAACACTCAAATGTTGCAGGTCTGCTTAACCATGTTCCCCCCAGGGTCATCACATTTCCAGTGACAGGAACCCCTGTGTTTAACTGTTCTTATTCAGAAGAATCAACCAGCAATAAATGCAGCAAAGGACTCTGCTGTCACAGCTTGATAAAAGATGCACATCCATCCCCTGAACTTGTCTGCTGCAACTCCCACTCACAGACTGCAAAGGTAAAGTGTCTTGAAAGCTTTTGTGAGCTGGTAGGACCAAAGAAATTTGGTTGCCTAAATCATAATATTTCTGGAATACTAAAGGGGAATAAAAGGAAGGCAAGCATTGCAAATGGAGGGAGATGTAAATGAGGGACATTGAACAATATCCACTGATGGACCCATCTCAAGCTCACCAACCTCAGCCACTGATCTGGCTGGCAAGGGCTGTTCTCACTTTTGGCAGGAATGAGGGGCAGTGAGGGTGCAGTGCTAGAGCTGAGCTGAGGTGGATTCCTGCTTTCTGGGATTCCAGGTAGGCTTTCAGATGGTTGTTGAGCCCTGCTAAGTCTGAACTGTGCATTAACCCCCTGGATGTTCTTGTGGAGGTGACCCTGCTGCACTTGGGACTGACCTGTTGCTTAACACATTAACTGTTACCCCAAATCCCCAACACTGCTTCTTGTAGCAGAAGAAATAGATACACACAGCCCCTGATTCAAGGTAGGGCTAGAAGACAGCCCAGGCTGGAGTGGTCAGTGCTGTGGTATTGTGTGAATTAAAGGACCATATGTGTGTGGCACAACCTACAGCTGCAACCAGGTCCCTTGGGTTTGCTAACCTGCATAAGCTGCTCAAGATTAGCTCTGCTTCCTTCTTCCAGACAGACAATAGTGTTTGCTCAGGCTGGAGAAGTCTCAGGGGCGTTTTATCAATATATATCTGTGCCCGATGGGAGGGTGTAAAGAAGACATAGCCAGACTATCCTCCCTCTTATCCAGCAAAAGGACAAAAGGAAATGGGCACAAACTGAAAAATGGGAAAGTCCATTTAAAAATAAGAAAAGCCTTTTTTGTTGTTGTTGTTTTTTACTGTGAGTGTAATCAAACCCTGCAGCAGGTTGCCCAGAGAGATTGTGGAGTTCCCATCCTTGAAGATATAGAAAACCCATCTGGCCATGGTCCTGGGCAACCTGCTGCAGCTGACCCTGTTTTGAGAAGGGGGTTGGGACTGGAAGGTCTCCAGAGATGCCTCCAGCCTCAGAAATTCTGTGATTCTGTGAGGCTTCTAACATGACTAATTTAGGCTGCTGTTTTGTGGGACAGCAGCTGACAATAAAGGTTCTCATCATATCAAAAGCTTTGTGCTTCCAGTAGGATAAACCTAACCCCATGCTAGGACAAATGCCCTGGCTCGGTGGAAAACAGCTTTGCATCAGATCCTCAGTGCTGAGCTTCATAGGTCTTTGGAAAGGTTGTGAACTCACCAGCATGGTCACACTGTGTTCTGCATCTGTTTCTTACTATAGTAGGTAACTTTAGTGTCGTTTCTACAGACTCAAAACCAAATCATTAACTCAAGAGGTCTCTTAGATTGATATTTCAAGTAGATAATAGAGAAGTCATGGAGCTTAGCAGGAGGTTGCAAGCAAAAGAACCCTGTATTATTAATCCCAGATGTAACACCAATGATTTACCTGTCAAATAATTTCATATTACTATTTTGAATACCTCTTCAAAGCTAAAAATGCCCCAAGCAAAGCCAAATCATTAACTTATACATAATAAAAAACCCCACGTTTTTGAAAAATCTGTTCTGCTTAAGAAATGAGACTGCTTTATATTAAGTCTATCCATAAAGGGACCAAAAGAATTATCCTGAGCATGCAGACACTGCTGTGTAGGTATTAACCAAAATCACAGAGCAAGGACTTCTGCTATAAAATACCCCCTCTGCAACTAGTTTCATCTAATCGTTTGTATAAAATAAGTTTATCCTTTATTTTCTTCAGAACCAGGCTTTCTCTGCACATCTATGAGACTCAGTCAGACTAGACTCTGTCCTCTGAATTGGTCCAGAAATACTTCTGTGGCAGGACAAAACCGAGAGCTTCAGGATGGAGAACATGGTCTAGGGGTGGTTGCTACCAGCCAGGGCTTCTGTTGTACCTTGGAGATGTGACTACACTTCAGCAAGCAACTGGTTGCAAAAAGATCTCAAATGCTTCCAGCAAGGCAGCATGACCAGTTCTCTTCCTCCTGGGCCGGAGTAACTGTTCTTGAATGTACAGGACTGATTTTCTCTGTTCTCTACAGAAAGTGAATGCTCTCAGCACAAGGCTTGAAAAATCTTCTCTGCTCAAATCTCAGCTCTCTCCTTCCTGCTGATTTTTGCCTAGAAATTCCATCTAGGTGCCAAGATATGTTTCCCAATTAAGAATGTGTTGACACTGGTACATTCCCACAAGAAGCATTAGTTTGAAGACATAGACTTTTTTGAGGAAAAGCTGTTTCTGGGAAGGCTCACTTCCCTGCTGTGATCCTGCACTGTTCTGTGAGCCATCTGGGTGACATTTCCTCCCACGTGCTGGGCCAGCACCAGTCCTTTCCTCCACTTACCTCTACACATGGTTCCTGCACCCATCTCTGGCCAGAAAGTATTTTGCACCTCTGCATGATGCTGCAAGGGACTGTGCTCCCTTGTCAGAGCACGTGGCAAGACAAGGTGGCTTTCCCTTGTGGGATCAGGGCTTTTATTTAATTGTCTAACTCTCTTCACACAAAGGTTCATTAATAGGGCAACACATGATTTTCCCACATTAGGGAAATGAGAACATAATTGCTCTGCCCATTACATTTGCATAGGCTGTGAGATCATTTTACATTCGATTCACATTTCTACTGAGGACATGTGTGAGTCTGCAGAAATGCAAATACATTCCCTTTTCTTTTCCACAGGGATGATGTTTTCAACTTGAAGCTTCCTAGAGCAAATATTAATGCTGTTACAATTAGACACCCCAGCAGAACTGTCTGAATGGGCTAAGAGTAGCTGGGAAGTGGAGATCACCTTTTGTCTCTGGTAGGAAACAGTTAAAAAGTGCTTAACCTAAAAAATAACAAAAAAACCCAAACAAACAAAAAAACCCAAACAAACAAAAAAACCAAGCCAAACAAAAACAAAAACAAAAAAATACAGGAAAACAAAACACCTCTGGCAGTGTCCAAACTGCCCATTGATAGGTTGCATCCTGCTTGAATCTTGAGGGATCTTGCTAACAAAACCTTCACGAATTAATGGACCCCATGAGCACTTTGCAGGAGACCACACTGCACAGCAGCACAGTCAGTGAAGCAAATTCCCACTTCCATTCCACCAGCAGGACAGAAAGAAAAACTGAGAACCAAGAAGGATCCAGCCTGGCTTCAGAGGGACAGGCTGAAAGATTCAAACATAGTAACAAGTTTACACCTATAAAAGATGAGAGGAAGAAATCAGACTTCTGCTCTGAACATACCCTGCACAGGGGTGCTGCAGCAAATTGAATTTATCCACAGATTTAAAAAGGCATGTTTCACATGTTCAAACATGTTAAGGCTGATTCAAGTCTAATATGTTCTTGCTGATCTGGAGAACCTCTTTAGGACTTGGCAAAATGGTCCAGGCTTTTGATGTAGTGCAAGGCTCAAGACTGTGCAGGTTTCTCTGTCCTGTGACTGCAGGCAAATCTCAGCATGCTTTGGACAAAGTTTGGGCACCCAAGCCAAGAGTGTAGCTATGCTACCCCTGTGCAGTGAATGCTTCCTGGAGACACAAGCATTGGAGGTGGCAGGTTATAGCAGGACTGGAAAAAGCACTACAGGATGCTCTGTCCAAATGTCCAAGTGAGAAAGAAAGAGGCAAAAATTCTTGCACCTCACAGGATCTCAGAGTCTCACTCAGGGAGCGTCAGAACATACTGGACATTTGGGGTTTGCCGTTAGTTTGAAGTTAGACAGTTCCTTCTAGTGCAATTAATGTAGCTGAGAGGTAGGTAACGAACCTCAAACAGTGAGACTTAAAGGGAAGTCCTTTCTGGTTTGAGCTGAGGGAGAAAGATGAGCTTACTCAAGAAATAACAGGTTACAAGGGAAATTTCACTGCTGTGCCAACTGGATGCCTTGAGCACTCAAACTTTCTGTGGTGGGAAACACAAGGGCAATATTATCAGGACAGCTTCCCTGTCTTCCAGGATGGAAGCAATATAGGTTGCTGCGAGCTGTAAAATTAATTATTTTGTATATCTGACATGTGTTTTCCATGAGTTAGGAGGCTTTTAACATCTTCCAAAACATGAGTTACCAAAGGAGAATTCTCCATCCCCAAAGCAATCCTTTTTAAAAAAAAGGGATGAAACCAGGCACTCAGGGCTGGGTGGGCTGTGGGAGTAGGATAGGGCTCTTTTCTGCAGGGTCATGTATATGATGTGGTCTAGCTGAGGTGATTTGGTGATCTAAGCATTGACATGGGACTCCCATGGGCTGTGTAGGGATCTTTGTCCTGCCTTGGTTTGCTGTCTGTAGTAGGGAGTTGTAAAGTAGTTCTTAGTGTCCTGACCAAAGATGGCTTTCAACACTGTGCTGACTGGTCCTTCACATCTATAAAACTGGAGTCCCCATCCCTGGAGGGGCTCAAAAAACATGTGGACATGGTACTTCAGGATGTGGTGATGATGGGTTGATGGTTGGACTTGATGATCTTAGAGGTCTTTTCCTAACTTAATGCTTCTATAAAAGACGTTTTTCCATTTCTCTAACGTCATTTAAACCAGTGATTCAGTGTGTTCCTTCCTACTAAACACACTCAGACACTGGCTTATTATCCACCTCAAGACATTGTTTTCGATCGACCTTGAATCATGTTTGACAGAATTGTCATGTACAGTATTGTCATCACGTTATTTTCCCAAGATATTAGTGATGGACTTGGTGTCATTTCTCTCATCAATTAGCAAGGTTCCAAAGTTAAAAGCAGCAGCCTGTTGTTTCCTGGAGTCTTATCTTTGTCTTTCATAGCTGGTTCCCACCCCTCTGTTCCCACGGGAGAATCCAGCAGCCAGCCTTTTCCTTTCATGGTTTTGGGGCTCATTTCCCCCTTCTCTTCAGCAAAAGGTTCCTCCTTTCTTACATTCAGGTTTTGAAAGTTACCCTTGGGCTGCACAAAGGTTCACTTTTCCCTTTTCCCAGATATATGACACACCAAAATAACCCCTCTAATCCACATTTGCAATATTTAGTCTTAATTGATCTTAAAATAATAATAATTGCAGATTTCAGTTAAATTAACTTTTTGCAGTGGAAAATTGTTCATGCTATGGAAAATGGTTCCATGGTATGGAAACTGTTCCACCACTTTAGCACGACAAATCTGTTCCCTCAGATCTGGCCGTGGCCACTGACCTTCTCCAATGCAGTGATCAAAGAAGTCTCAGACTCTGCTCTTCCTGCTTCTGGTTTGTTCCAGTACCTGTGTAAATCAGGAGGCTGCCAAAACAGCTCCATGGTATTAGCTATAATACTGGTGAGTACGGAAGCAGGCCAAGTACTACTGCATCCAGTTTTGGTGTCCCCACCATCAAAGGGATATAGATCTGTTAGAAAAAATCCAGAGGAGGCCATGTTCTGCCAATGACCAGGCCCAA
>NW_008602118.1:0-30514 GCF_000691845.1 Merops nubicus
TGGTGTTCTTTAAGGCCAGGCTGGATGCAGCCTGGCTGCTCATGGCAGAGGGGTTGGAACTGGGTGATCCTTGTGGTCCCTTCCAACCCTGACAGATTCTGATCTGTTTTAGCAAAGGACTTTAGAGCCCTAATGGCTCAATGGTTGGACTTGATGATCTTGAAGGTCCCTTCCAACCTAAAGGATTCTATGATTCTATGATTCTTTCTTTTAAATATCAGCCTGTATGAAAATGAAGAAAGTTTTGAACTATATAGTATTTTGTTGTGCTAAAGTTTGTATAGGTGTACTTAGAGAACATATCCTGGTTTTCTAACTGTGGAAGACTGTATACCTTCAATACTACTGATATGCAGACTGAAGTGCCCTGAATTAATCCTTTTGGAAGTCATGAAATTTCTGAACATGACCAGTTTAACAGTTAGAGTACCTGAAAATCATTAGAGTGCTTCACATATTTTAGAAGTGCTTCAGCTTAGAAGCAATAAAGCTAGCCAACCTGCCCCTTACAACACACTTTTAAAAGACAGGTTTTAAAAGGCAGCATAAACTTAGCCAATGATGTCTGTTATAATCATGTGTTTGACTGTTTGTGTGTGCCCATCCTTTATTTGACAATCACCTGTAACGTTTTTAGCAAGCATTACAGGTGCTTTCTATTATGAACACAGCAATCTAGATTCTCAGCTGGTTTAAATCAGTATTGTTCTACTGGACCCAGTGAACAAATGTGACTTCAATGGGGCTATGCTGATTTATGTTTATACCACTATATGGAAAAACATTTTATTTTAAAAAAAGAAATAATTTTGTTAGTACTTCATTTGGCCCCAAGAACCCTTCACTGATCACGGTAAATACTTTTCCCTACTGATGTCTCTTCCTAAATTTTAATCAAACACCCTATGCTTCAATGTACATCAGAAGCCTACAGTAATTGAAGGGGTGTGCATGAGGTTATGTTACATTCACCCATCTCATTTTAAATTTTCTCAATTCATTAGACTTAAGAATCACTTTATGTATAACTGCAAGGTTATACACTGTAGCACACCACCGTCAATGTCTCATCTTAGGCGTAAAGGGTGCCAAATGATTAATTGTTTTCCATATTTTTGTGAATCACATGCAGTTTTACCTAAGCAAATCTGCAGTCACACAGTATCATTTGACTTGAGTACTGCAGCAGATCTTAAACATTTCAAAAAGCATTGCATGTCACTATTCAGAAAGTTTTGGCTTAGGGAAACAATGTCCAACAATCCCTCCAAGCCCTACCTTGAAGTACTTACACAATAAAGAGGTATTTCAGAGAACTATGGGAAAAGGCAGATCTGGGAATCAGTCACAGGAAAGCAAGAGAATCTTCCTGGGCTCCCCTGTGAAGCCCTTTATTCACACTCAGTGCATTGGCCCAGCAGCTCTCTCCTCACCATCTTCCCTCAAAGCCACGATTTTTTTTCTTCCACAGCAATGCTCATTTATACACATCCTTATAAAATCAATAGCGTGCAGTTTTGCCATCAGGCTGCACCAGAAGTGTCCATAGTACAACTGTAGCCCAACTCAGATCAGCCATCACAATACACTTTACCAGCCTAGTCAGACACAAAGGAGGAAATCTTAGGCAAGAAACCATTACAAGTGGCAAACATCTACACCAACTAGCTCTGTTTTAACCACAGAGTATCAGATCAGAGAAGCTAGCCCAGTTTGCTGTTTCATATTACTTATAAGTTAACAAGAGGAGGACTTTGCTCTAAAACTACATTCTTCTAAAACTGAATGCTTATCTGTGCTGAAATTCCAAGTCACATGTGTAATCTGATTGTGTTGTAGAAACATATCCTTAGAATTTTGAGAAATGCTTGTTTCAAAGAGGCCCAATACTGGTTAGTACTATATTGGACTTTAGACGTTAGAAGTTTTACTATTATGTAATTTTCCCAAAATTTCTAAAGCAAGCAATAATAAAAACACAGCTAAAAACTGTTGTGATCTTGAGAATAGGTACAAAGCAAATTAGAAAGCAAATAAAGCTGCAAGTAGCCCTTTTAATTATCTGAAAATTAAAGAACATGATAAATATGTGTGTCTAAAGCTGCACACAAAGGAAAAGCAGGAGAACTGAAGAATGAAATTAGAAAAAGACTAAACCCAAAAGTAAACTACAATCCAGTGACTTATTAAAGAAAGAATGGCTCATCAAATATTTTGACAACTTGGTTCATATTCAGTAAGTGATAGCTGATGAAACCCATCTTCTTGCACTAAATAATCCACTAAATACAGCCTCTAGAATATTACTGTTCTTTGGATAATAAGCAAGAAAGAATGATGCTTAAAAGAACATAAGGAGAGAAATATAATTGAAAAGAATAATCAAAGGTGAAAAGAGTCAATCCAATTCTAGAATCCACAGAAACAATGGAATATAGAATCATAGAATCATTTAGGTTGGAAAAGACCTTTAAGATCACCAAGTCCAACCATATGTTAATAAATAGTCAGTTTGCTATCACTTGAGTAATAATAAGATGACTAGAAATAGACACCGTATACACTAATCAACAGCCATGCCTAATGTGTTCATTTCCTTTCTGGATGCTCTAATGGCTCTGTTGTATACACATTGATTTGGTAGACCTGCTATATCTAGCACAACTTTGTTTAGGATTCCATATCAGAAGAAATACTGATGGATTTACTTCTAGATGAATAAATACATTAATAAGTTATTAACAGTCAAATTGTGGAGCAGGGGTACCTTTCAGAGCACTGTGTTACTCAACGTTTTTATTAAAACTATGTCCACCAGGTCAAAGAGCACACATGTAAAAATATTTTTGATAAAAACTCAGAAGTAGTTGTAACCATTTTTAAAACAAGATGAATGCAGAATGACCTTGATCACCAAGTCAGAGCACCCACTTTCGGCTCAATTTCAGGTTATTTGGTTGGGTTTTTTTAATAACTTTCATACACTATCTCTTGTAAGAAGTTGTGCTATGTTATTATAGGTCCATAATACAATGACTACTTTTTTTTTGTGTTTTTTTGTCTCTGTTTGGAAGAGCAGGGAGAAAGGAACAGAGAGCTGAAATAAATTTAAGTTGTCTTTGGCTAGATGTTACCTTCAGTTTTCCAATACACTTAATAGATTTCTGAGAGGAAATTCTGAAAATTCTCTTTTCTATTTCTACTTTCTCAGAAATAGTCAGTAGAAGACTTGCTGAGGTGCAGTTCTCAGATCAACATTATGCAGATTATATCTGCAACTGGCCCTGAAATCATATTATTTTTATGGATGTTAGAGCAGATGGAGGAAACTTGAAGATGGCAAGAGCACCTTTACCCAAGTTAAAAACTGCAAGTTGCAGAGATCGTTAGATTTTGTGTTCGTTTAATAGATTTTGCATTACAGAAGATGCAAACTTGTAAAAAAAATGAAATCATACTTTGCTAACATTTTGTAGGTGTCGTAACTTTTCCTAGTCATGGGTGTCAGTGTTCAGCTGCAACATACGAACTTCCCTGTGTGAAAATGCCTCGTATGTAAAGTCTGGTGAGGTTAAGTTCATAGTCTTTATTCCCCAGACTAATAACCAGTTACAAGTATGGAAGAAAAGACATAAACTTTAGGAATATCAGCTGCTAATTCCCATGGTCTGGAATTTTGTATTATATTTATCACATCAGGAACTGTTTCACTGTGAAGATGCTAATTGGAAGATATTTAACCATACTATGTTAACAGGCTTCTCATAGGTCCCATGAGGTAAAATATTTGATGAATGAGACATTTCAATCAGATAAGTCAGATAAATTTGGTAGCTGATATGAAGGCAAAGGCTACTGATAAATGGAGTCTCCAGGCAAGATGGTGTCACATAAGTAATAGAAATTGTTTATACCTAAGATTAACTATCAGCAACTTTTAAGACAAATAATACAAAGTACTGCTTCAGTGCCTTCACTTGCACTCAGGATGTGGAATGGTAATTATTTTGATATATTAGCTAACACTAAAAAAAGGTTAGACTACAAACTGCAGGATGTTCTGATTACCTAATTTTCGTTGTTATGAAAATGCCTAGCTGTGATTATAAAAAAGCCAAACAATCTTAAGTACTGACTTAAGAAAACAGAGTGCATTGTCAGGACAGGGTAGTTGCTGAATTCCTTCCATGTCAGATTCTACGTCCAGAGCAAAATATTTTACTGAGTTTGACTGAAAATTTAGGTACAACTGAGGAAAGAAAGATTAAGAGGAAAAGAACACAATTATGACATCCTGTTAATTATTTCAGTCCTCTAGAATGTCCTTCAAACTGCAAGTGCATGAGGTACTTTTCAGAAGGCACTAAGTGATCTAAGCCACATTTTGAGAATTTAAGACATCCTCACATATTTAGATGACTTAATTTGTTTCCATAAAACATCGGAAGAACATCTGGCAGGAGCGGAAAGGCTTCTAAAGCTTTTTAAAGAGTAATGGTTTAAACTTGAGAAAAACAAATGTCAGTTTGTAAGGGATAGCATTACCTTCTAAGGAGATGCATGTCCTGAAGATGGGTGGGAACCTCAGTAACACAAACTGTGTATTAAGAAATATTGGATAGTTCCTGGAAACATAGATACAAAATCTTGTGCAGATTCTTGAGGACACTTATACAGAATTTTCCAAAACAGACAGCTAAAAGGATCTGTCATGATACAAAAACATGAGAAAACTTTTGATTTCCTGAAAAGTTCTAAATCCATACTTTGTTCAAATTCCTGAAAATATACTAGCAGCTTATGGAAATTTTTGGTTCCTCAGAAGTTAATGTCAGAGTGGTGGGTATCAGAATCAGTAAGATTCTGAATACGAGCTTTTTTTTTTGGTTTGATTTGTTTGGGTTTTTTTTTTTCCAGACATAAAGTTTGTAGCAAAATTAAATACTCAAATTTATAATCTGAACTTTGAGGAGGCCTCAACTAAGAATGAAATGCATCATGTACAGGTACATGAACTGTAACTTATGGGAGTCTCTACTTACAATCTGGAAAGCACTGTCGTGAGCATACAAACTACCTAAAGAGAGTTGCAGTTCTGCATTAGTGTGGTGGTTCAGCCCCAGCCAGGAGCTGGGCACCACAGGACCACTCCCTCACCATCCCTTTCCCCTTCACCGAATGGGAAGGAGAAAAGGGAGAAAGTGCAAAACCCCATGGGTTGAGATAAGAACACAAAAGGATCAATAGACAAAAGTAACTAGAATAACAGTAATGAAACAATATATAAAGAAAGTGATACATAAACACACTACATTAGCTCCAGATGGCAATAGTGTCAGCCCTGGACCCTACCCTGAAACATGCCCTTTGTGTCCTGTGCATGATGTTGGCATGGTATTGAATAACCTATTGGCTGTTTTGGTTGCCTGTCCGAGCTGTGCTGCCTCCTAATTTCTGGTGCAAATTAACCCCATCTTAGCTGAACCAGGACAATGGCTAATCATCTGGTGTGGTGGTTCAGCCCTAGGTGGGAGCCGGGCACCACGGGGCCACTCGCGCAGTGGGCTGAGATCAGGAGAATTTACTACAACGACACAGAAGGAACAGCAAACAGTGGCAGTAACAACAAGTATAAAGATATACAACAAATTATACAAAGGAAAGAGCTAGGCCAGCTGCCTGCCTGCCTGCAGCTCCCGCCCACTGCCGAGGAAAGCACAACCAGGACAACCGGACATGGAGACATCGATAAAATCAGTTAAAACTTCTGATGGTGTTTTGAAATTCTTTATTCAACTAAAGTGCAGAAGATAAGGAGAAGGAACTTTTAATAAATATTGTTGTTACCTGATATCTGACTTTGAGTTCATCTGAACCAGTCACCCTAAATACCCTTTATAATCACTGGAAAGAAACAGAGATTTTAATGAGGCCTAGATGTCTAACACAGAAAAGGTGTCTCACATGTTAAAAGAACCTCCCCCTAAAGCTGACTCAGAGAAAGGTTAAGTCCTGTCTCTTTTACTTGTGGTAGTCTTCTGTAAGCTACTATGACTTGTAAAACTGCAAAATCAAATGCACAAATACTGAAGGAGAACAGCAGGATAGGCAGTCTAATGCAAAAGAGATCTGGGAAGTTCACTGCTAGTGCATGTCAAACAAGGCATATTAGCAGAAATAATATAAAACAGATACTTCTGGTTTGTAAACTAGCTCTATTGTCTCAGAAAAGAAAAAAAAATTAAAGATTGAGTTCAATGGACACTATATTGAAAATGTCTTCTCAATGTGTAACAGTTTTTAAAAAGCCAACACAACATTAGAAGGTCTGAAGAATGAAACAAATAACATTATGATTATAGAATACTATAATAGATATTATATAAACCAGGGATCTTTCTTCACCACAAATACCGTGCTGTGTTCTTCACTATCTTAGTATGGATAAGGTTACAAAGACAGTAACAACCTGGTTGTGATAGTAAATGTGTCTGCAGAATAATATTCATGAAAAGGAACCGAAAAGACCAAGATACTTTTCCTCAAATATGAATGAATAATAGATTTACATACAAATACATACAACATTATAAGTAGTATAGTATAAAAAAAAAGAGAAGATATTTGGTTTATTCTTTTTCAAATTTATAAAACAGGCTAATGGCAAAATGGATAGATGTGTAGGTTTGTAACAACAGATACTTTCTCATATAGTGCAAAATTGCCACAAGAGAGCCAGAATTTAGCTTGACTTGAAAAAAAGGGATCAAAGATGCTTATGAATCAAGAATACTCAAGAAATAGCAAAATTCATTCTTTAAATACACAATGGGGAGTGTATAGGTGGATGCTATACTTCAGAGTTTAACCCCATTTCTGACTTTTTTGAGACAAAGTAGATTTTTTACACCTTCTCCTGAAGTGTTTGGAACTGGTCACAGACAATGATAAGATAGTAGATGTTCTGCAAAGGAATACTTTAAACCAATCTGGTAATTACTTTGATGCAAGAAAAGTAAGACATAAATTAAATACTCTGCAGATGGCTGTAGGAGATTTTCTGCCTGAGTAAAGACTGGAGTCAATAGAATTACACCTACTGACCAGAAATTAAATCATAAGACCCTGGGAACTCCGTGTCCATGATTCCTGTCCACCACAAGATATGCCCCATACACTCATGAAGTCCATTCTGTGAGCTTGCAAACTATCTTCTCTTTCTTGTGTTCTCACTTCAGTGATGGCTTTTGCCTGACACTGTACAAAATAACTTTTCTCTTTTAAGCACCACTCTATACAATACAAGTAGGAAAATAATGTATATACTATATATAGGTATATATACATATAATTATGCATATATAGTCAGATAAAGCCTTTCAGTTCACTCCAAGGCTTTGAGAGCAATAAACTGTGATTCTGAAAGAGCACCCAGCCATTCCAGAAAAGAGCAATCAAAAGAAACAGAAGCTCTACTGGAAGACTTTTATACTAATACTATCTTTCCCAGTAGTGTTGTGAGCCATCATAACTCAATTTAGATTGTTATCATGCTCTATTACACTTCTCTGGCCAAAACTACGTACTGCTTCCATGCACAAACACCACCCGATGAAATTTTCAGTGGCACCTAAACCAAATCTATATTTGCTTCAGCTTAAATCACTTTTTCATGAACCTGCTCCTGAGTCACCACTTTATAACTTTGATTGTGTGATGATGGGATTTACATCCCCACACAAGTTACACTGGTTCCCATAAAAAATAAGGTAGAATGAATGACATCATATGAATCTGTGTCACTGTTAAAATAATGTACAATATGTGTCTTGCAAATGAGCTGTTGTTACTTTGCAAAATGACTCACCTTGAAGAACAGATAAAACCAGAAAAAAGGAGAATTTGGCTTAGAGGTGATACTGTTATTCTCCTTGGATATATCAACTGTAAAGGAATAATGAGAGAAAAGGAATAAATGAGTATAAACCGGCCATGACTAAGCTTTGGCTGGAAATTAGAGCAAGAATCTAACTATCTTGAGAAGTGAAGGATTATAGAGCAGCCTGTCACCAAACAGAGACAAGGAACATAACTGCTTCCGGAAGGAGCTGGATATTTATTAAGAGGATTATATAATGGGCTTGACTGTAATAGCTGAGAACTGGACACAATACTTTGTTTTACTCCTGTGTCCCAAAGGCCTTTATTAGTGTAATAAAAAGTAGGCCAGCACTCAGACACAGTTAGGAAAACATAAGGGGAGTTACTGGATGACATTTTGAATACATGTATTTTTACATAGCTTTTATAATACTTTCAGGAGAGTAATAAAAAAGTCAACATAATCACTTGGAAAGGGAAAAAAAAAAGCTGTATTTCTTCATTCTGTATTTTTAATTTTTTTTGTTTTTAATTTTACTTACTTTTGGTCAGATGATATGAGAGTAATTTGTTTTATATATCATGGTTATTTATTTTTGGTGAGGAAAAACCATATTTAAAGGAAGAGAAAGGATTTTTAAATTCCATAGTTCGTGACCCAAACCCTGCAGAAAATAGTTTTGCAGCTGTTAAATATGATAATTGATATAGCTGGCATAAGTATTTAGGATGCCATTTGCAAGTTAAAGTGTAGTTACCCTATTTGTAGGTACAGTCTTGCATATTTTGTGACAGTGAGTACCTTTTTTGTTCATTCTGCTATGATTAGACTCAAGCCAGACACTTTATACCTTATCTTGTAATGTAAATGCATTTGAAAGTTTGATTCCTTGAGTGTAGTTATACAAAACAAACTGTAACTAATTTGTGACACTGGTAATGTTCTGCTACTTTGTCCTTACTATGACTGTTCTGTACTTCATCAAACATTAATCACCTTATACAGTGATCTATATGGATGAGCATTGGTTCCTTTGTCAAACACAGAGCCTAGTTATAGACTAGAGTTCTGTCCTACAGTCAGGCTATTGAACTTTTAATTTTGGGGTTTTTAAGTTCCTTTCAAGTGCCAGAGAACTGCATCACAGCAATCACTGCAATGCTCTTCACAAACATGTGTTCTGTTCCTGGAGCCTCAAATAAATATATCCGATTTGCAAAATATCAATGGACTACAAAGAGTAAATCTCATGTAAATCTTACAAAGTTTCTACATTCCCCAAGTACATTATGAAACACTACTAGCCAGTGGGCAAAAACTCTGTTGCAGCTGAAAGTAAGCAAAACCATATTCACAGTGTGTGAAAAATGAATCCTTGCCTTCTTTGCAATGCAGAGTATTCAGGTCCGCTGTCCTCCAGCTGGTACCCACAAGTACAAAAAGGGAAATGAAGTCTTGAGGACTAGAGGGAAAAATGAACCAATG
Organism: Merops nubicus; assembly: GCF_000691845.1. Taxonomy (NCBI): domain Eukaryota; kingdom Metazoa; phylum Chordata; class Aves; order Coraciiformes; family Meropidae; genus Merops; species Merops nubicus. Next base: position 9,368 of record NW_008602118.1, read on the forward strand.
GTAGCCACTGTTGAGAGGCCCATATGACTTCCCATAACTATTGTCAACATCAATTAAATTAGTAGAGAGCCCTCAAGACCACAGAAAGGAATCTCACACATCTTTTGGGGTTTGTTGTGAAAAGTTAATGAAAATCACTGTCAAGTAGCAGACTGACTGCAGATGACAAACGCACAGTGTATCTTAAAGTATGGGGTTTAGGGTAAAACCACCAAAGGCTTCCTTAGTCTCCTTAGGCTTTGCAATGTCTGAGTGCTTATTGAAAATGGAAGGAACATCTAGACATATTCTTTGTTTTTACAGGAAAATTCCTTACGAACTCAAACAATAAATTGGACAGCATGTTGCCCCAGTTTTATGAAACATCAGGATCCCCCTGGCATGGAAACTCTCTGTGGCTGACTATGCCATCTTTAGAACCATTTTCTAATGTGTGTGAATAATCTGCAACACAGTAGAGGACTGAAGACTCATGTGTCTGAAATCTATTCAATACAACAGAATGCATTTGTTTTTAACATCAAGCTCAAAATGTCTGTCGTATCTGTGGATGTCATAAAAAAAAAAAAAATAAACATATACACTTATGCATTAACTGAGTAACCTTGGACATGTTAATCCCAGAACTGAACTGGTTTTGTATCCCACACAAAAATTTGTAGAATATATTAATTTTCATTGCAGTCTTCAGCTGAGAAAAACAGCCACTAACAAGTGCTGAGGCAAAATAGAGCTTAAGAAGATCCTGCAAACACTTAAACTCTAAATGTGCCTTAAGCAGAAACAACCCAATATCCTGCATTTAAAATGAAAATATATTTCTCCTTTGTGAATAGTTAGCTGGAGCCAAGAACACATCTGTTATGAGGATTCTACATCATTTTTGTGCTCAGCATTCCTGAGAAAGTTTTGTTTTTTATTTTTGTTTTTTGTTTTTTTTTTAGAAAAGGTCATTTACAAATATATAGCTGCAAAGAACTTTGTATAATTTTTTGCTATTTCATTTAAAATATTCTGCACAGCCATTGCTTATCATTAAGTTCAATAAGATAAAAATGAATCTGTCCTGAAGGGATAATCTAAAAAAGGGACATTACCGACAGAAAATGTAATGGGAGTGAGAGAAGAATGCAGCTATATATTTTGATGAGCAGTGAGTGTTCAGTGACCCAAGACAGAGGAAGCTATAGATGATTCATAACTTTGAGAATTTCTGTAGTTTGGGTAATTTAAGACATAGAATTCTATCTAATTAAAAGTAAGTATGGTATCTACTCGAGTATTAGCTCTTTTATTGGGTCCTGGCTTCAATAAAATTATTTTCATGCGATCTACATTGCTATTTTAAGGGGCTCTGTATGGTGTATTGGTTGATTTATTATTATCTGATTTACACATTGAGAAAGATTTCTCTCAGGAGAACTACAATGAGATTTGATTCAGATGTAAATAAATAACAGAAGAGCCCTGAGATCTCAGCACAGTTTGCTTCTTTTCGTGGAGCTTTCCAGATTTCCTAACTTGCCAGAAAACCTTTTTCAAACCTAAAGGCATAACTTTACAACTTGTGTCCCACTTTTTTTTTTTTTTTTTTTTTTTTTTTTTTTTAACAGATATGTTATTTATATAATGAACAGCTGCTTCTGACTTGAGTATGCTTGTTCTTGTGGTCATTCCTGTTGTAAATGCAGGCAAAAGAAATGCTTCCAGTACTCTTATTGAATACCTGAAAACAACTTTCTGTTATTTGCTATATATATAAAAATAGCCTGATTCTGCAAATTTGTGCACACATATATTTTATCTAAAAGTTTCAAAAAACTAAATTTAAAAACTAAACACATAGCAAAACTTCAGATACCTTAAAGTCAAAACATATAATTTCTATTTTATAGACACTTGTCACTCTGAAGGAAATCCAAAAACTAGGTTCAGGCACACTAAAGAGGAAATCAAGAAAACGTGCAAGTCATGGTCAGAGAACTGCACAGCTAGGCAGAAGGAACTTCCCTAGAAATTAAGAACCTGAACAGCACTACCAGGGGGTTCTTCTGACAATCAAGATTTAATCATAAACAGGGTTACCTACAACTGAACCCTTGGAAAAAAAAAAAAAAGAAAAAGAAAAAAAAAAATACACAACAAACTAAAAAGTACACAGTATTTGTGGCTATTGTTTACGCAAAAGTTTGGCAACAAAACACAGTTCAAAAGACTAATTCCTGTTGAGGACCAACAATTTTTTAAATACCTCAAGAATGATAAGGCCAGACAGGATTTGGACAGGGGTATTAATCTGCTTGAGGGTAGGAACATTCTACAGAGGACTCTGGGAAGGCTGTATTGATGGGTTGAGATCAAAGGTATGAGGTCAACATGCCCAAGTGCTAGATCCTGCACTTGGATCACAACAGCCCCATGCAATGCTACAGGACTGGGGAAGAGTTGCTGGAAAACAACACAGCAGAAAAGGACCTGGGGTTGTTGGTGGACAGCCACCTGAACATGAGCCAGCAGTGTGCCCAGGTGGCCAAGAAGGCCAATAGCATCCTGGCCTGTATCAGGAACTGTGTGACCAGAAGGAGTAGGACGTGACTGTGCCCCTGTACTCAGCACTGGTGAGGTCACAGCATGAGCACTGTGTCCAGTTTTGGGCACCACAGTATATGAAGGACATTGAAGCGCTGGAGCAGATCCAGAGAAGAATAACAAAGTTGGTGAAGGGTCTAGAGAGGAAGTGTTGTGAAGATTGGCTGAGGGAACTAGAGATTTTCAGCCTAGAGAAAAAGAGGTTCAGGAGAGACCTTATTGCTTGCTACAGCTACCTGAAAGGACGTTGTAGTGAGATGAGCGTGCATCTCTTTTCCCAAATAACAAGCAATAGGACAAGAAGAAATGGCCAGGACAAGAAGAGGGGATGTTTAGTGCTGGACTTGTCAGTGCTGAGTAAATGGTTTGACTCAATGATCTTAAAGGTCTTTTCCAGCCTAAATGATTCTATGTTTCTATAACAAGAGCTTATTTGACTGTATCATTCATGATCTTGTATTTACTTATATCCTGGTGTATATTTTTTTTACTTATCCTTAGTTATAAAAGTGTTTTCACAGCTTTAGAGTTTCAGCCCTGGTAATGACATTAAAAATTCTTCCTCCATTTAGTGAAGAAAAATGCCCAGGTATGGTATGTGATTGCATTGTGTGCTATGGGAGTTTCTTTCTTTTGTGAATAAATGAAAGCATGTACAAAAACATTCCAAACGTGGTAAAATTTCAATATTTTGTTATCTTTTTACAAAAAAAAAAAAAAAAGAAGATGATAAAACATCCCTACTGAATATTTAGGTTTGTAAGGAATGTTATTGGCAGTTCATTAGTTCTATTTTTTCTCTTTAATAAATGGGTACACTTTTGTTAAATCCTAGTTAAGGTAAAACACCATCTTGTTTTGTGTCAAGGCAGTAGGGTCACTGTTCCAGCCTCACTTCTGTTACTTTGATTTATGCAGCTTCACACCTACTAGGTAAGTCAGGCTGAAAGGTATTTGTTTTGTTCTGATTATTTTTAAAGTACAATAGATGTGTTCTGTAAAGCAGTCCTTGTCCTTAAATTATTCACATAGAGCTCATATATCCCCAGCTCAGCTCCCAGGTACTTCTCCTATAATACGTACCAAATTCTTACACCAACATCAATGAAGAGACAGAGCACCCATCCAGGAGCTACCAGCGACTAGGACTAATTTTTTACTGTCATGATAAGACTATTTTGGGCAAGACACAGAGTGAATATATATCTGTCATCACAAACAATTGTTGCTGTGCAAATTGATAAACATACACGTGAAATTTAAAAAAAAAAAAAAAAAAAAGCCTGAAGAAGAAAAGGTAGATGAGAAAAGAAGAAAAGAAATAATGAGCTGGGAAAGGCAGAAGACAATAAGTTAGAAAGATGGAACTAGAGTTTAAGACACTTTAAAGCTTTTTGTAACACCAAAAGCTAACACACAATCAGAAGAACTGCTAACTACTTTTTGTGTTACTTAGGGTATGCTTTATCTAAGAAGTGTCTAAGGGTCATCATCAAAGAAGGTCTTTATGTCTGGAAAATGTTTTCTAAATGGAACAACTTCAACCTTAAAGACCTCAAGACTCACCTGCAAAATGTGTTCTAGGAGGTGGACAATGTGCCTTCCAATTAGCAGTCTTACTTGGGCAGAGGATATAGTTGAACCATCATTTACCACTGCCTGGGTGGGTGGTCTAGGCAACAGGTTTTCAGACATGAGGAAATAGATAACTCCTTCATCTGCCTGTATTTTTCTAACCCTGCTTTTGAAAGCACTATTGGCTTTATTCCTAGAGTTAAAAACTGTGAGAATCCTTCTACTAGCTCAGGTGTGGGTCAGAAGGCTTTAGGACTATGCTGAGTAGCTGTGTACACTGCCACTAGGAGAAATATAGTTTCCTATGGACTCTGAGTGCTTCCCTGGCTAGTTAGAGGGTGCAAAGGAGTTCTGAAAATGTTCAAAGGTCAATGGATGTCAAATATTGTCTTAGCATGAATGATAACTTTGGGGTTGGTGTTTTGTTGTTTTTTTTTTTCAGACTGTAAACTCTCTGCTTCTCTCTGAGTAGACAAAATAGATGTCAGGTGTCACCTGATGCCTACAAGCAAAACTATAACAAGTAAACTCTTACAGTAAATAGTAAACCAAGGTTTGGATACTTTTGTATGTTGGTAGGAGACAAATGGTTTAGACTGAAAGCTTTATTACAGATGAAGCAGAAGGAAGATAAGGGAGCAATTAAAATATTTTAGATTCTTTGGAGTTTCAGATTCTCCAAATCCTTTGAGGTCAGTAAAGAGATGACCTAGATTAACTCCAACAGATGTCTTTCAATTCAGTAATTGTAAAAGGAATACAAACACATTTTTAAGCACAATTCTCTTCAGAGAACAGAAGAGAGAGTTCTGATTCTAATGGAGAATAGAAGTATAAAAATATAAATATTGCAATCATATTAACAATATAATAGAATAGGCATCAGGCTGATGTTAGGTAGCTTTTAGGATGTAGCTAACATGCGCAGTATGATTCCATACAGAATTACTTGAGCTACTTTGAGCATAACACCATTTTGAACGCTGAACATTGTGTCAATTTTTGTACTGATCTTTCCTATAGAGATAATTGTTATAAAGTAACAAATTTCCTGCAGTTTGTAAAATCATCAGTTCCGTGTAAAATAAATCTATCCTGACTCACTGACATTCAGAACACAGTAAAGCTAATGACAAATGCTTTAACCTCTGTAAAAATTAAGTTACTAAGGAGTTTAGGAATCACTCTATGAACAAGTAGCTGTCAGCACTGCTAGGAGACAGGTAGAAAACAACATACAACATGTCCACTCATCGTCCTTGCTGGTTTTGGATTAATGTTTGCAAATATCATCTTAAAGACTCCTAAATTTTTGAGAAAAAAAAAAAAGAGACATTAGCTAATACAGATTTGTCATGCCTGAAGTATTTCTCTCTTGACACTTCTCAAATTCCTTTGACAAAATAATTACAGTAAATTTGGCTTATAGATATTGTACTGTGTTCTTCAGAATGAGATGTCATAATTCATCTGAATGGAGTGGTAAGCCTGGAATACAATGGTAGTGATAGGGAGAAATTGTTAATTGCTTTTACTGTAAATCTACCTGTTACAAGAGTTTGGATTAACTTCCATCATCCCCTTTGCATGTCTTGATTAAAATAAGTTTGCTCAGATCTAAAATAATTCACCTATACTTAAAGAAAAACATACATGAGATAAAGAATATGACTATGATCTCCTGAATTTACATCACTGGTTTAAACTGTCCAGCAAAAACTACTCAGAATCCTAAGTTATTGACACTGTGCATACTTACGATTAGGACACTCGGTGAGGGAAAAGTTAAATCAAATACAAGATACTGTCTAAATTCTCTCTGATCTAGAAAGATGAAATAGTTTAAAACATGACATTTAGATCATTAATTTTTGTCTTCCCATAAGAGGTAAGAAGATTTGCCTTCATATTCCTTAACTTTAAAAAATATAGGCGTTCTTTTTCTTTTTTTTTCTGTTTTCTTTTCTTTTTTGTTCCAGAAAATGTTAGTCCTTGATAATACTGTCAGTATTAGGAAAGCAGTGAAAATATTCTTGCCTAGTCTCTTTGGATAGCAATCTGAAGGCTAAATTGTGGGACTGTAACATTAAGTAAAAGAATCTGTCATTTACATTCATGCCAGACAGCTCAGACACATACAAATGTTTAGCAGATATCTAATAAAAAATATCTCCATAACTGTCAGAAGATGATGGTTTCAGTGGTGCTTATCCATTTTTTCTCTAAAAATATTTTTTATTATTATTTCATTCTACAGATGAATTTAACCCACGTCTCCTGATAACAATGTCAAAACATGGAAATTCTGACTTGAACATTTCTGGAACTTTTGATGGAACAAAAATGTGTTGATGTCAAAAGGTGCTTTCCTCATGCACCCAAGTCATTCACACAGTTAGAAACACTTCTACAGTCTTGAATGTCCACTCAGAACCAATGAGTTCTGAGTAAGAACAAGTGTGTAGCCACGTTGTGGAGTATAGCCTGAGATGTTAAGCACTAGCCCTGTCCCCGTTTGAGTCTCTAACCCTCCAGCTGCACCCGTGTGTATTGACTTCAGAAGATCTCTGGGCGAGCGCAGGGATGTGCCTGCATAGCCCACTGAATAGCCAGACTCTACATTTTGCTGCCTCTCAACAGAGCTTTCAGTTAAACTTAACTGTTACATTTCAGAATTTCTTTTTGTGCTGAGGAGAGAAAAAAAAAAATTCTAAAAATTAGAACCTGCCCATAAAACTTGTGCCATTTAAACTCTGAATTTCTAAAAGCTCATTAAAAAATGAGTCATATTTATTTTAAATGCATGCTTGTCTGTCACTGTGCATAAAATGCAAGATGAGATTACTATAGACAGTGGAAATGAACTGTATGCATTTTTTTAATTGTTCAAAGAACCTTAAGGTTTTTTTGTTTGTTTGTTTGCTTTAGACTGACAAATTAAATAAATGTCCAGTAATCCTATACAACACTGTTCTATCTGAAGTTTGGACACTTCAGTCAGCCATAAAATGAACAACATTTTATTTCTCATAACACTAGTATACTCTCTATTAATTTTAAAAGCACCTACCCCCTGTAAAATATTAAAAGTGCTGCTTTTTTCTTTTTGTAACAATATGTGAATCATTAAATTGGAAAATGGTGTATTTAGGAGATAGTGTCATCATATCAGGATATTGTCAGAGAATAATTTTGTCCTGCGATTACAGAAACACCTGATCTGATGCAGTGATACTGGATACATAAGAAAAAATATTGCTTATTATTTTCAGAGGAGACATATTAAACTTGTAGCAATGTTACAGTACAAAACTTTGCTGAATTGTACTTATATTATTTATGATCTGTTGTATTTGGGAAATTGTGGAGGAAAGTATTTTTCTCTATGTGAAATAGCAAAAAAACTGATTGTGACTGGATTAAATAACAAACATATTTAAACTGTTCCACTCTTCTGGTAGGCTGGAGATGAAGATGGGTGTAAAGCCTTAGAGATGTGAGGGAAATTAACACAATATTGTCTTCTAGGTTGTTCATAAAGATAATAGCTAACTAGCAATAACAGTAACACCAAATTCCAGTACTTTCCAACCTTTACAACAAATGAACAGTCATGAATAATTCAATGTATCTCTCCATGCCTGAAGCACACAAGCACGATGATGTGCAAACTCTTGGAAACAAACATCCATGTACTTTTGTCTGTTTTAACTGTTTAAGAGATCTTATCCTTGATATCACATTCATGTTTTACATAAACCACACAGCACTAACAATTGCCTTTCCATATCATCTCGATAGGTTTATCACTGAAGGAAGAGTGGCTGCATCAATATTAAAAACTGTCAATGAGCCCACGGCCTGCTGGACAGCTCCAAATTAATCATATAGTTCATTACAAAAACAGCATTTCCTTTCTTTTCCAGATGACAGTGATTACAGTCAGCCATGGAAAAGTTTCTCCAGATGAGGTGCCTGGAGGAGAGTACTAATCTGACTCTTCTGAAAGAGCAATGCTTTCCTTTCCCAGAGGCTACAAAACACAAAAAAAAAAAAAAAAAAAAAAAAAAAAAAAAAAAAAGAATGTTCTCCTTGGCTTCCTCCCATTTTTCCCCCTCAAAATGCACTTCCCAATTTATTGAATAGCTTCAGAGTCTGAATCGTAGAATTTAACTCCTGCATATCTGATAGGAAGGGGATTCAACCTGATTAACTTGACTTTCCTTCAGATCTCTTTGTTCTTTTCCATTTTACACTGAAAAGGCAAAGAAAGGAACAGAAAGGGTGAAAAAAGACACACAAACAGCTATGAATGGGTAATCTACTTCTTCAAAATTGCTCATTTTCCTCATTTCTTTCATTTGCTTCATGGGTACTTAACCCCTGAAGTGACACAGAATAAGACAAGAAGGAAAGAGTTCTTTTTTTTCAGGAAGCATAACCCACAATGTGGTTAATGAAGGCCAAGAGGTTTAAGTAAGCTTACTAGTGGTCCTTTAGTTATATAACAGAAAAAAATGGCATAAATGCTTAGAATACAACTACAAGAAAAAGTAATGTATTTACTTTTCAAGAGCTACTATATTCCCTTTTGTCCACAACAGGGGGAGAAAAACAAACAAACAAAAAACCAAACAACAAACCCCTGGGAGCATCTGGGTACTGCCAACACATAAATCTCAAATTCCTCTAGGGAAGGGAGGGAAGGGTTAGACACCTGTGCAGTGTATAGTAAGTAGTACTTGACCTTTTCAAAGCAGTCTCTGGCTTGAGATTCATAAGCGACAAAAGAGACACAGATGAAAGGATATGGCACCTATGTCACTGGGTTTGGTTATTTTTGCTGTTTTCACAAAGGACATGGAAAAATATCTCAAAAAAAAAAAAGGTATGAGCTTCTGCCACACTAGCTGTTTTAACAAGAACTTCACCAAACGAGAGACTTGGGCCAATGGAGTCTGACAGAGGCAGTCTATGTATATGCTCAAGCCTCTTGCTCGCCTGAAAACTGGTCATTAATCTCTTTAGAGAAACACAGTTGTCAGCGCAAAAAGGAGGCACATCTCCATCCCTGATGATACAACTGAAAAGATCATGAAGATTTTCTCTTTTTCTAGGCTTTAACATATAAAATGATTTTTTAAAGTGGGGACTATTGTCAAAAAAAAAAAAAAAAAAGGTATAAATTGAAGAAGCTCTTTCTCATTATTCCAAGATTTGTAATAGGTCATCTTATTTTTTTTCTTTCTGGTACCCAAACCCCTGTTTTGTTTCTTATTACAAACTACAGGAAAAATCTTATAGCAGTATCCAATAAACAAATCAATGCAAAAGACATATGTTATTCCTCAAAAACAGCAAAAATGTAAACATCTGCTCTAAATCCCCAAATGAAACATGTTATCCTTGGGGACATTTAAGTTTTCATTTCCTGATATATGATCTTACGTGTCTCAGGCTTCTTATGTGAAATCCTGAAGACATTATTCTGGATAAGAATAATTAAGTGTAAGGACTCCAAAGTAATTAGAAAAAAAAAAAAACAAAAAACAAAAAACAGAATCCAACCCTGATTAAATTGTTTAGAATATACATAGGCCATGCAATCACAGCTAGATAAAGACTGATTCTGGTTTTTCCTTTTTTCTTCTTTTTTTTTTCTCCAAGTATATGTTAAGAAGTCTTTATACTTGTTTTTTTATTTTATTTTTATTTGGAGGATTAGTAAAGATGAGCAATAAATGGATAAAACAGTTTTCTTCTATTTTGAGCATAGGCTTGAATACTTTGATGTAAATTTGTGTAATGGAACTATTACACACAGGGCATCATACAGCTTGAATTTAAAATCAGGATATTATTAAGGATCATAAAGTGTTAAGGATGTAATTTCTGATCAGCAATTTTCATCACAGAACTATCGAACAATTGATTTTAGAATGGTGGGCAAAACTGGTTTGAAAAATTACTATGTAGCATTGCCCATGTAAACTGTCTTTGCCACTGTAATCTTTAATTATGTGTTTGAAACCTTCTTTCCTTGGAAACCTACTTAAGGACTGAAGAGAAACAAATCTGAAGACACTAGGCACAGATCTTACTGTGAAGTCAGTAAAAGCAGATCTGAGTGTGCAGATTTCTCAGAAAGGTTTGACCTGGAAGGACATGTACTAATTAAAATTAGCTTTGTGATTCATCTCATGAAAAATTTACCCTTTTTCAAGTCAGGATTTTTATAAGATGCAAACAGGTTCCACTGTGAAATCAATGTTACTCAAGATACGTATAAAGCTATGAGACAAAAGTCATATAGGATGAAACCTTGACATTAAAGACAGGGCAATTTCATTGATTTCAGGGTAGCTAAAATATGCTGAGCATCTTTATTGCTGGCTGACATATAATAACTGACATGTTAAGTAAGTTTCTATGTACACTATGCTGTTTAACAGTACTCCCTTCCTAAAACACTGAAGTATATAGACTATATATGTAATCAAAATGTGAATTAGATTGAGTACTGGAGAGGGAGAATTGAATATCTGTCACTTGATTTATGTAAGCCTGAAATGAAATTAGTTGGAAGAGTTTGACAAGATTTATCCATATCCACAGCCATGAGATTACATTGGTCCTTTATGACATCTTTTTTTTTCAGGACTGGATCCTGACCTGTTTTTCTACTCTGAAAAGAAAGTACTTATTCTTTTGTTACTGAAAGCGACACTTTTTTTTTTTTTTTTTCCCCCTGGTACATTCAGTCACATTTTTCTAGCTTAAAATTAACAATAAAGTTTATTATCTTTTGCAGATCAACATGTTTACAGACACTAACTCTGTGGGTGGATTTACAATCATAGAAACGTTCAGGTTGGAAAAGACCTTTAAGGTCATCAAGTCTGTTAACCTATCACTGCCAAGTCCACCACAAAACCATGTCCCTCAGCAGCGCATCTACCTCATCTTTTAAATATCTCCAGGCATGGTGACTCCACCACTTCTGAAGGAAACCTGTTCCAATGCTTGATAACCCTTTTGGTGAAGAAATTTTTCCTAATATCCTATCTAAACCACCCCTGGTGCAACTTGAGGCCATTTCTTTCTGTCCTGTCACTTGTTATTTGGGAAAACAGATTGATCCCCACCTCTCCACACTCTCCTTTCAGGTACTTGTAGCCTCCTTTTCTCCAGGTTACATAATCCCTGTTCCCTCAGTTGTTCTGCATAAGAATTGTTCTCCTTCTTGGCCACCTGGGCACACTCCTGGCTCCTGTTCAGGTGGCTGTCTATCAACACCCCCAGGTCCTTTTTCCACCACGAAGCTTTCCAGCCACTCCTCCCCAAGACTGTAATTTTTTATGGGGTTGCTGTGACTCAGGTGCAGGAGCTGGCTGCCACTTGACCATGTTGAACCTTATATCATTGGCCTCAGACAAATAAACCACTGTCCAGATCCTTCTGTAGAGCATTTCTACCCTCAAGCAGATCAAAAACTTCCATCCAACTTGGTGTCACCTGCAAACTATCTGAGGACGGCCTTGATCCCCTCATGCAGATCGTTGATAAAGGCATTAAAGAGAACAGACCCCAGTACTAAGCCCTGGACAACACCACTTTTGACTGGCCTCCAAATGGTTGTAACTCTATCCACCACCACTCTCCAGGCTCAGCCATCAAACCAGTTTTCATGCAGAGAAGAGTACACCTGTCCAAGCCCAGAGCAGCCAGTTTCTCCAGAAGAATGCTGTGGGAAATGGTGTCAAAGGCTTGATAAGGTCCAGGTAGACAACATGTACAGCCTTTCCCTCATGCACTAAGCGGGTCACTTTGTCACAGAAGGAAACCAGGTTAGTCAAGCAGGACCTGCTTTTCATAAACCTATGCTGACTGGGCATGATCACCTGGTTGTCCTGTACATGCCTCACGATGGCACTCAATATGATCTACTCCATAACCTTTTCCATCACCAAGGTCATACTGACAGGCCTCTAGTTCCCTGGATCCATTTTTTGTCCCTTCTTGTATATGGGCGTCACATTTCCTAACTTCCAGTCAACTGAAACCTTCTTTGGTTAGCCAGGACTGCTGATAAATGATGGAAGGAGGTTTGGTGAGCACTTCCACCAGCTCCCTCAGTATCCTTGGGTGGATACAATCCAGACCCATATACCTGAGTGTGCCTAAGTGCTGTAGTGGGTCACTGACCCTTTCCTCTTGAATGAAGGGGGTTCATTCTGCTTCTCAGTCCTGTCTCCCAGTGCAGGAGGCTGGGCACCCAGAGAAGAACTGATCTTACTATTAAGTCTGGGGTGAAGAAGGCATTCAGTACCTCAGCCTTTGCCTCATTTTCTGTCAGTTTCCCCTCACATCCAATAAAGGATGTAGATTCTCCTTAGCCCTGCTATTATTGCTAATGTATTTATAGAAATAATTTTTATTGTCTTTTATGGCAGTAGCCATATTAAGTTCTAGTTGGGTTTTGACCCTCCTAATTTCCTCCCTGCATAGCATGACGTCCTTCTAATCCTCTTGAGTTGCCTGCCTTTTCTTCCAAAGATCATAATTTCAAGGTATTGGCATTAAGAAATTAGTAACTTTTTTTTTTTTTTAAATAGACACATTTTAACTCTTTCTGTAAATATTTTTTTTTAAAAAAGAAAGTAGAGATTCTATTTATTTTTGTATTTTAAGAATACTGACAGCTGTACATTTTTGTTGCCCATATAATAAATTGAAGTATTTGGATGTTTTTGTTTGGTTTTAATTCCATTTTTTTTTTTAAGATACTGCTTAGAATACTGCTGAGTATACCTGGCTTTCTGATCCAGCTGAGACCAGCATGATTAAAACTGTACATTTGTAAATATCCATCTGCCTGCATTAGAATCAGTGTGCTATACTGAGTTTTAAACAAGAATTCTGTAAAAGGTCTATTACTTCTACTAACAGGGTAAAATTATACTTAAGATGTACATCTGGCCTCTGTTGCTGAAACAGAACATACTGTATTTTACAAAGAGCACTAAAGATCAGCCAAGTAATCTTTTATGTATTTTACAAATGCATTTACACAGTGTGCAGCTGCTGTGGTATTCTTCCAAGGTGTTCCCCTTATTTGTGCCTCTGCTTCTCCCAGTGTTGCAAGATGAAATTTTTCCATTGCTAAATCCAGATTATATCATTATTAAATGCCAGTTCTTAAGTAGGAGAACAGAAATGTCTGGAAGTAACACCAGCAGTTCACGGGGAAAAAAGGCAACAAAATCTTAAAAGTCATAGTTTTGTACTTATTTTTAATATTCCTGAATAAGTTCTAATACTGTGATTTGTCAAAAGAAAGCAAAACCAAACAGATAGATGATGTCTGAAATAATTTATCTTCCTGGTATCTTACAAAGGTAGAGAGTAATGCATTTAAGAATCTGAAATAACTTTTCTGAAGTTCAAAACACAGCGGTAATTGTTTCAAACGTGCACCCCAATGATTACTCCCATCTAGCTTCATGTGCTTCCAACCTTCTTTTGGCCTCTGAAATCCTCTGTGCTTGCATGAACCTTTATTGGTACTAAAGACAGGTATGCAAACAACAAATATAGAAGAAATGTTCTTTTTTTAGGCATAGAGTAAAATAAGTAAGCTGTAACTCAGGCTAAGGCCATACTAGCAAGAAAAAGAACAATAATGCCATAGGAAATAAATTTAATTTAAATGAAAGACTATTGCACAAGTATTATTGTTTCAGCTTGTAAAAAAATTTAATCAATATTAATATATTGTGTCAATTACTTAAATTAATATACAATTAAAATATAGTTGAGATACAGTTTTAAATATGTGTATGTTAATCTTTGATTCTGTGTGGTTCTGTGATTCTGTAATACATGTTAGCAATTGTAAATATATTTATGATACTAAATAAAACATTCAATAGTATAACTGTAAACAGTGGTCATATTTAATGACCATTTTCCTCTCTTGGAAACTCACACCATTGACCACAGCAGCACTTCATTAGTTTCTACAAGCTTAACCCTGGCTTGTAGACAGAAGCTTGGTGTGTGTACAGTAGAACCTGTTGAATTCCATAAAATATATAGGATAAATACACCTATACATCATGCATATTAACATGCTCATGCATGCATACATGTATGTCTGATTGAAAAAAATGTGAAGGAGAAAAAATAGCAATGCATTGTTAGAATGCCAAGGTTAAGAACAAAGAAGAAAAGAAACAAATCACCATCATGAAAGAAAGAGGTCAACCAGATTTTAAGCTGTATGGCTAAACAGATCCTGTGGTAAAAAACACTCAGCTGCTGTAAAAAGGCATGATAACTTGATAAATGCAGTTTAAAGAAGTGGCAACTGTTTAAACTCAACAGTACAGGATGGAGTCATTTATGTTTTTACATTATATTAAAATCAAGCAAATCATGAAGTCGGTTTAGTAGTTTGGTTGTTTTTGGTTTTGTTTTTTTTTTCTTTTTCTGTCCAAAATGACTTCAAAATGCTTCAGGCAGGCAGATGTTCTCATTATTGACATTAAAAATTCTGAACCAACTATATCAATGCAATGCTGTCATACATTTTAATGCAGCTTGACTTACTCGAAGTTTTTTTGTGCCCTGTCAGTAATTCTAAGTTTTCACATTCCTGTTCAGCAAGTTTATTCTGCTCTAATGAAGCAGATATAAATATTAGTAGAAAAAGGGAACAGCTCTTCCTTATGTCAGATGTTATTTCCTCTGCTTGTTGTGGCTACAGCGCAATTGTTAGATTTCCAGTCCAGTGTACCAAATGCATATGTGCATTTTTTTTAACCAGATAATAAGAGCCTGGGTCACAGGACTGGTGCAAAACTATGTGAAGAGTCCCTTCTCCATTCTCTGGGACACAGAGCTCATCTCCTCTCCAATGTGATTATATCAGTGTTTAACCTGAGAGAAGGAGCTGGGGTTTAACTAAGGGGCAAAACTTCCCTATTTTTCTCTCGTCCATTCTTCTCTGCATGCTTTTCAGTGACAGAGTTTCAGAGAAACTGGGGTGCAGAAGGGCCAGTTGTCTGAGACATGATGAGGAACTGAAGGAACAGAACAGCTCAGTTAACTGATGCTGTTGAGGAAAGAATAATTTTCACCTGGTTAAGGTTAGTAGAGCATACAGAGCAATGCAATACAAGTGGCTCAGGGAATTTCAGAGAATTCATGGTCAGCCATGTCAGTCCTTGCGTGAGAGCTAGAGCTGAGGACCAAAAAAAATTTCATTTATTTTCTGAACAAAACAACAAAAATGTCAAATTATCCTATTCTACCACACCAAGGCATTTATATGAAGGTCCTTATGCGATCATCATTAGAATTTCATACCTGTTACATTATTAAGAAGTTCTAGGATAGAGTGACTTAGAAATTAAAAGAAATATAGACCAGAAAGTTTGGGAAACTCTGGGTACATTGGGCAAAACTGACAGACAACTCCTAATGGTACAAGCTGAGAAAAATCCAGAGATGTAGTATTTTTTACCTGTTTATTTCACCAGGGGAGAACAGTCAGAGGTACGTATATAAGTAGGACAAGTCAAAAGGCACAGGAGCAATTTCCTAATTTCCATACAGTGAGAAATATAGGGAAATATCAATAATACTTCAATGTAGTTGCATTGGTCCAACTGAACAGAAAGCATGCCCCAAGTATTAACTACCCCAAAAAGGAATGCACATGCTCTTGTACAGTTCCATGGACTTTCAGCACAGATCTTTTGTGCCTGCAAGTGATACTGCATCTTTAGGTTATTACTGTCTATCAGGACTTTCTATCTGCCAAGAGATCAGGGTCAGATCTGTGCTGTCAGTGAGTTTCACTGCACTTTGTCAGAATTTCTGACATGCAAGTTCTACTTATATGAGAGACTGAAATAGAGCTGTAACCAATAATTTATAATTAATAAGTCATTTCTGTGTTAATCATGGACAGTATCTACACATGAAACCCAGAAAAGCCATGAAAACCCAGAAAAGCCATAATTTATTTATTTATTTTTTTTAATGAGCAAATTCTTTGAACCTTGAGCTATTTACTGCTTACTTTTGTAACAAAAGTGCTTGTCGTACCTATTTCAGAAAGTGTCAGGGAACCGAACAAGAGCTGCTTCCCAAAGAAGAGGTTTTTTAGCATACAGGGATAAAGTGGAGCTCAAAAATGGGCATAAGCACAGTAAAAACCAGGTAATGTTCACTCATCTTTTTTTTTTTCCTGCTTGTTTCAAACTGTTCTGAGAGATTTAATTTCAGAACAGGAAAAGATTCACTTTGGAGTAAATGAATCCCTTTTGGCATTTGAATTCAGCAGCTTAAGCACTTCCTATAATTAAGGCCAAAGAAATACTTATTTTGGGCTTAAATAAATTCCCTTGGAGCTGTCAATGAATGCTAACTTCTCTGGGCTCCAGAGAGATGTAGGGGTTCAGGGATTTCTCTTAAGTGCCTCATTACCCATTACCTTGCAAAACACATTTATTTTCAATACCTGTAACATGAGATTGAGTTTTAAGTGAGTGAAAAAAATCAGTTGAGTATCCAGCAGAAATGTCCCCTTATGAAATTTAATATTAAACCAACTTCAATTCCAGTTGGGTTTGGTTTGGTTCTGGTTTTGTGTTTTTTGTTTTTTTTTTCTCTGACAGTATGTAAGCTAACGTGAAACACCATACAGGAGGCTTTTTCTTTCTGCTTTTTAGTCCCTCCAGCCCCACCCCCACCTCTGGAAACAATGTACAAAAAGGGACTCTTCTGCTGCTTGCAGTAAGTGTCTAATTACTAGCTGGAAACTCCATTCATCACCCAGGTGTTGGAAAACACAGTCTACTAATAGCAGGCCACTGCACTTTAGTGAACCTGCCCTGCAGGGAACTGCACTGTTCAAGGCCAAGCCCAGGGAAACCGGTTCGCAGCCATATGGAGTAGGTCTCTAGTTTTGTTTAGAACAGTCCTCCCTTAATTCCTGTTCTTTCTCCAGTATTCCCCCAGAGATTTAAGACCAAAAATATTTGCAGGAAGAAGCAGACGCCTTCAGCCACCTGTCCAGCAGTTCTTTTTGGCAAAGAAGGTCATTGTTTGGTCTCCTGTGCAAAAGTAAAGTATGCATGCATGAGCAGCCATCAAGCACTAATGTAGAAAAGAAATAGATAGAAAAAAAAAAAAAATAAACAACAATCCAAAAAGCAATTACATAATGGGAATTTTAACAGAAAGTTTAAAAGTGACCTAAACAAATAAAAAAGAATAGCTGTTTGAGACAGCACTACGTTATCTATTATTTATGTTCTCATTCCTAAAGATCACATCTAATTTTCTTTCTTTCTTTCTTTTTCTTTCTTTCTTTCTTTCTCTCCTTCTTTCTTTCTTTCTTTCTTTCTTTCTTTCTTTCTTTCTTTCTTTCTTTCTTTCTTTCTTTCTTTCTTTCTTTCTTTCTTTCTTTCTTTCTTTCTTTCTTTCTTTCTTTCTTTCTTTCTTTCTTTCTTTCTTTCTTTCTTTCTTTCTTTCTTTCTTTCTTTCTTTCTTTCTTTCTTTCTTTCTTTCTTTCTTTCTTTCTTTCTTTCTTTCTTTCTTTCTTTCTTTCTTTCTTTCTTTCTTTCTTTCTTTCTTTCTTTCTTTCTTTCTTTCTTTCTTTCTTTCTTTCTTTCTTTCTTTCTTTCTTTCTTTCTTTCTTTCTTTCTTTCTTTCTTTCTTTCTTTCTTTCTTTCTTTCTTTCTTTCTTTCTTTCTTTCTTTCTTTCTTTCTTTCTTTCTTTCTTTCTTTCTTTCTTTCTTTCTTTCTTTCTTTCTTTCTTTCTTTCTTTCTTTCTTTCTTTCTTTCTTTCTTTCTTTCTTTCTTTCTTTCTTTCTTTCTTTCTTTCTTTCTTTTTAATTATTTATTTGTGTCTGAAGACTGATGGAATAAACAGACGCACCATCTTGTCCATTTAAACAGTTGAAGCGTCTGGGCATAACAGTCATATAAATCCTCATGTTTGTTTTCATGACATTTCTATTGAATTTTATAGCAGTTCTTAGGGCACTGACAAACACAATTATTTCACTCAGTTGGCCAGAGCTTCGAGCTTGCTAGAGATTCATGTTAGCCAGTTTTAAACAGGCTGTTACACAAATTCCACAATGTGTATGCCAAGAGGCCAATCCCTGTTGGTGCAAAATACACTGGATGTAACTGCATCTAAATTCTAGGTCAGATCAGGAACGCACTTTTGAAACTAAACCTCTTGATTTTGGTGAAGTCACTCTCCTCACAATGTAGTCCTAAAAGGGTGCTAAATGGATTTAGTTTAGCTGAAAGTATAATGGAAAAAACTTAAATTCTTCCAACTGTAAATGAATATTCAGTCCATAGGACCACCTCAGAGTTTGTGAAACGTCCTGAAACACATACCAGGTCCTCAGCACCAGCTGGTTCCCTCTACAGATCCACTGTGCCACACTACTTACTAGTGCTGACATAGTGTGTGAGCACCTGCTGAGCAACAGATACTCCTTAGACCAATTCTCCTGGCGAGTGTTTCTAGCCCATGCCCGTTTCTGAATTGACAGATCAGATTTTTATATCAACTGCTTATGAGCAGTTCAGTTAGTATGAAAAAGGAAATTATCATAGACCAGCACCCACAAATGAATAAGAAAATGTTTGTAATTTCAGAAAGAACCAGCAGAAAGACATGGGAGTTCTGCATGTTGAAGTAACCTCAGAACTCACGCTTATGGTGTAGGATATATGTACTTTGCATTTTGTGGGCATTCTATGGAAGAAGATCCTGTAGGAACCATGGAAACAATGTACAAAATTGTTTCATGTGATTGCTTTTAAATGATTATCTTAGGATGAGCTACATTGACTGATGTATCCCTAAATATATACATGCATACATTTTCAGATACCTAAACATATATTGTACATTATGCACATACAAAGATATCTGAATGTTATATTAATATATATTGATTTAGGTGAATAATAAACATAATGCCTCTCACCTGTATAGCTGGAGAACAGCCTGATGTCTACTACGTGCATAAAAAGACATGTCTTTTGCTTGTTCTGCAACCTGGACTAGTGATGGACAATGCCAGTCAACAACAGCCTCTGTACCTGTTTTTGTCTGGTGCTGTTTTAAGTGAGCATGACTCCTAGCAAAGACCAGATGTGTCTGCCTGGATGGCAGCAGCATGAAATACATTCACTGTGGCATTGTGACACATTAACATAGCTCAGTGGTATCTGGAACAAATTTCCACTGCCCTGCCATTTCAAACACAGCCTTGAGGAGCAGAAGCCCATCTTCATCCACCCATATAGAAATTCCCTGAGTTTTCATTTCCTGAGAGGGCTTTCAGTACTCTGGGAAGCATTGTCTCATTGAGGGCTCCTAGTACCACCCTGACATAGAAGCCCAAAAATGGATATGCACAAAAATGGTGTTATTCTCTTATCATTATTTGCAATTTGATATTTACTTTAAAACTTTCCTCTCCTCAGTCAGTTTTTGTTTGACCTTTTACAGAAATTATTTATTATTTCTGAATCCAAAAGTTTTTCAGAATTCTGAACAAAAAAAAATCTTGTATTCTTCTTACAAGCAAAATTATTTTATAAACTCATACGTTTTTCTTATTTTCCCAGTAACTGCACCCTACATTTCAGTTTGCTGATATTACTTGTGTTTTCTTTTCACCAACTTTCCCAGGACTTCTCCTCCTCTGCGATTAGAGGCTTTTCCAGCTGCATTATCTCCAAGCTCCCAGGTTGACAGAGAATTATTCTGTCAGTTTCCTTGGAAGGACAATGTGCCTTTAATCATCTGCTGAGAAGATATGCTAGTATAACTTTTATTCCTTTTTCTCCCTCTTTCCTCCCAAAAGGAATAAAATGTTTGTACCTCCACCAAAAACTGAATGAGTAGCTACTTCCTTCAAATTTTCTTCTATCTTCTTTACATTCTACCTATTCCAGAAGAGGAGGCTGACTGGGACTTGTTGCATCAAGTAACAAAAACATTATGCCTGAAACATCAAGTGATCTGCAAAACACTGATTATAGTCTCTCTCTAATATCACGTTTTACCAAGAGAAAGAGGCCTCATTTGCATGATAAATATTACTAAAAATATACTAAATCTGATGTTTAAAGCAAAAGGGGGAAAAAAAAAAACCACCAGCATGAACACTAGGGAATCTAGCATATTTTTTTCCAGGAGGTATCTTCAGGTTGGAAGACTTTAAAAGCATATGTAGAAATCTGTAAGCATTACAGCTTGCCTCAAAAGTCATCTTTCCAGTATAATATGAGTGATGTAGCAACTTATATAAACATTACAGCATTAAACCACTGCTTGTTCTATTTACTACCTGACTATCAAAGGCAAATCTGTTTAGTCACATTTTCAAGCTATTTATGGTTTTCGATTCAATGTTATCTTGTACCTCTAAGGTGCTTTTTTGTTGTAGGGTTTTTTTTTTGTTTGGTTGGTTTGTTTTGTTTTTGTTTTTTTTTTAACACATTACTGGATGAACATTCCTGAATGCCACGAGATTCTTGTGAGAAAAAAAAATTAAGAAAATAACATTGCCATTACTTCAGAAATCCTTATCTCTGTTTAATTTTGCCTTGGCATGATCATGTATATCTATTTCTGACAGTGTTCCAGTGATGTAGATGACAGAATATATATTTAATGTGTTCTCTTCTTTACTTCTCTTACCTTTACAAAATTTTTCTGATATCTAACATGATCAATTTGCTAAAAAAAGCCCAAACCAAACAATGATAAAATTACTGCTCCTATGTGCCATAGTTGTTGGGAACAGATTATTACTATTATTACTTTCCTCTTTGGAATATTTTTCCACATATTTGATGGGTGTTATAATGACCTCTATAAATATTCTGTTCTTTGAGGTAAACAATAGCATTTCATAGAATCATAGAATCATA